>NW_006408864.1:1910168-1938364 GCF_000296735.1 Chrysochloris asiatica | reverse complement strand
GATGTCATGCTGGGTAAGATGGAGGGTCAGAGAAAAAGAGGAAGACCCCCAATGAGATGGATCGGCCAGGTGGCATCATTGATGGTGTCAAGTGTGGCAGCAGTAGTGAGGTTGGCCCAGGATCGGACATTGTTTCGTTCTGCTGTGCATGGGGTCGTTATGAGTCGGTTCTGATTCGATGGCACCTGACAACAACAACAACAACCACTTGACTGAAAATTGGGCCACAAGGGTGAGTTCCATTCTAACCTTGAAACGTGGCTGAGAGTCATAGTCCTCTACTCTCTTTCTGACCATTAAGACTAGTTTGTCTTTTCTTTCTTTTTTTGAATCATTTTGAGTTTTGTACCATATTTTCTCCTACTCTATCCAGGACCTTTTAATGTGATCCCATTCAGCACAGTTGATAATGGTAGGAAGGCACTATCTAGTTCTTCTGGTCTCAAGGTCATGGAAACGGATGTTCACATGGTCCATTCATCAATTGGATTGATGAATTCCTGGTGTCTTCAATTCTCATCACTCTTCTCCCCTCTGCAAATGGAGGACCAGTAGTTGCACCTTAGATGCTCATGAATTGTCAATATTCCAGTCACTACTCAGCAAAGTAGGATGTAGAACATTGACTTTGATGACTATGTTATGTCAAGTGACCATGGTGTCCCTCAACACTATGGTCCTGAGCCCCCACACCCATCAACTTACTTCCTCAAGGTGTTTTGTAATGTCTAAGAACTTTTCATAATTTTCTCCCTTGTTTGCTCACCAGTTGCTCCTCGGAATTGCTATGGGTCGGATCCCACTGGACGGCACTTAACAACAAGGCTTCACCAGGGAGTCCTGGTGTGGCATTGCGGGTTAATGTGCTGGACTGCAAAGTTGGTTTGGACCACAAGGTTGGTGATTCAAACTCGCCAGCTGCTCCTCGGAAACTATACAGGGCCACTATAGGTGGGAACTGACTCGACTGTAGGTTCTGACTCATAGCTACCCAGTATTGGGTGTGCGAGGCTATAAATCTTTACAGAAGCAGAAAGTCTCATCTTTCTCTCACAGAACAGCTGGTAGTTTCAAACTGCCAACCTTTGGATTAACAACCCGACTTGTAACCACTACACCTCTGTCAAACCTTTATATATTTGTGGGTATGCTCCCACACCTGTCCATGTGCCTACCCTTAGGTAGGTTGTTGCAAGGTTGTGTGTGTAACAGTATTTACCTCTTCCCATTAACCTTTGCAGTTCTCACTGTGTCTTTCCTTGCCTCATATATATCCTCTTCACAATACTTCCAAGCTGAAAATAAAGTACATCTGCTTTACTTTTGTTGTGGTGGTTTGTGGAGATGCATCTCCAGATTAACTGTAGGTCGTAACTTCAATAAATGTACCCTTTTCTTCTGAATATAAGTGCTTCCTGTCTCTCCAGTGGCCTGGGACTGACACACACGGCTGTAGCTCTAGATCCGGGACGAGGAACATTTTTTCTGCCAAAATTTGTGGCATCATTCACAGGCCATACAAAATTACCAACTTAAAAATTAGCCTGCTATATTTGGTCAAACATTTAATGAACTCATCCCTAATGTGTGTGGCATTGTGTGTTAATACGCTAAACTGCAAAGTCAGTTTTAACCACAAGTTAAACTGCAAAGTTAGTTTTAACCACAAAGTTAGTTTTCCGCTCCTTGGAAACCCTATACAGGGTCGCTGTGGGTTGGAACTGACTCGACGGCATTTAACTGCAACATCAATGTGATGCTGAAACTGCAGTTGCCTTGACAGGACCAGACCAAATGATTTCCCCGTGGGCTGGACGTCCCCACCTGGCTCTAGATGTAGGTTTTTCTGAAACACGCAAAGGGATGCTGGGTTGACCACCCTGCTGCCAGACGTCCCCCTCCACTGGTCCCCCAAGGTGTGCAGGGGCCAAGGGCTCCCCTGAAATCACTCCCTGTCTCCAGCAGTCCTAGATGCTTTGTGTTATGAGTTCTTGCTGCTATTCTATTTATACTTGATCCTTCTTCAATTTGCTATTTCTCAAGATTACCAGGCTTTCCACTGAGACTATGAATATATACAAATATAACATGAGAATTGTGTCATCAGCCACTGTCTTAGTGTGGATGTTCCAGACATCCACAGGAGTTTGAACATTAAGTTGGATAACAGGAGTCTGCCTGGAAGGCATTGAAAAGGGGTTTCCATGAAGAGTTACTAGAAATCTATCCTATGAACTTCAGAATTCTTGCAGATGTTGGGTCCTAAATATAAAACTCTCAACAGAAATTTTGAATTTAAACTTGATGTTATGTTTTTTTGTGTGTGAGAATAAGGTATGTTTTATTGCATGGAAAGTACTTGATCTAAAAGAGCCATGGTTTCTCTAACTCTCATCCCCAAAACTTCAGGAATGACTCAGGCATGCCACGGGTAGAGGTTTTACCAGTCAGCCCATTTATTAACTACTTTCCTATCCAAGAGCACCAACCAGTGAGCCAAGGTTCTGCATTCCAAATGGCAACCTTAAATGGATGAAGTTCATAAGTACTGGATCGTAAGGTGGATTTGAACCATAAGGTCAATGGTTCAAACTCACCATCCGCTTCTCAGAAACCTTAAACAGGGTTCCTATAAGTTCCATGGCACTTACCACCACCAACCCTAATGTTTCAACTTAGTGATCGGTAGACTTTGTCCAATGATAGGATTGAGCAGAAAAGAAAACCAAGTAGCCTAGCTAGCAGTTGTTAAGTTGTTGTTGTGAAGTGCCGTTGAGTTGGTTCCAACCCATAGCGACCCTCTACAGGGTTTCCAAGAAGCAGCTAATGAGCTTGAACCACCAACCTTGTGGTTCAAAGCAACTTTGCAATCCAGCACATTAGCTCACAGTGCCACACCATGTGGGAGGGGAATTTCGTCCTGAATTTCCACTGTTTGGATAGGAGCGGCCTAAATATGTGCTGTTGTGGGTCAGAATTGATCTTGGCAACTGAAAGTTGTAAGTGAGTCTCACCAGAGGGAAGGGAGATGTGCAAAATGTGAGCCTTCTCTAGCTACTGTAATATCAGAACACTTAGAGCTGTATAACTAACCATCTCACACTACAGATGAACCAAGTTCTAGAGTGATAGTAGTTTACCCCAGACCAAACCAGCAGTGGCAGAATGGCCTAGCATCTGTTTCTTTTAACAACGATACTTTGGCACATGGAATACACAAAAAATACTGTTGTTGTATGCCATCAAGGGCTCACACAAAGTTTGTTGTTGTTGTTAAGTGCCGTCGAGTTGGTTCCAACCCATAGCGACCCTGTATAGGGTTTCTGAGGAGCAGTTGGTAAGCTTGAATCACCGACCTTAAGGTTCAAACCACTTTAAAGTCTAGCGTATTAACCCACAGAGCCCCACCAAGACTCCCACACAAAGCTTAACGGTAAATAAGTTCTGATGGATAATTACTTAAATTAATTACTCCCTAGAAAACAACATGTTGAACTTGGTGGTAGCCTTGACCCACCAAAAGCATATCTTTGGATGTATTACATCACTCACTAGCAAAGAAACAAGGAGTTCTGGTAGTGTAGTGGTTACAAATCGGGCTGCGAACCGCAAGGTCAGCAGTTCAAAACTACCAGCTGTTTTGCTGAGAAAGATGAGGCTTTCTGCTCCCCTAAAGATTGACAGCCTTGGAAACCCTGTACAGGGTCGCTATGAGTTGGAACCGACTCCACAGCACATCACAACAACAGTGAAGAAACAATAGATTCTTTATTACTTTCCCCAAAACAATTTTAAGAGGATTTTATTATAAAACCGAATTTTTACATCTGTATCAGAGAAGTCTGATCTGAAGGACTAAAAAATGCATATTCTTTTAACTACCCAGTTCAATCTGATTTTCTTTTGGAGAAGAATGCATGCATTCAATAAACATTGAATAACTTCCTCGTGTTAGGTGCCATTGATCTGGATTACTCATAGCAACTCTATTGTTTTTGTGTGCTGTTGAGTTGTTTCCAACTCGTAGCAACCCTGTATATAGTTTCCCAGAGCAGCTGGTGAACTTTGAACTGCCAAACTTGTGGTTAATAGTCCAGTGCTTATCCTACAGCGCCACACCAGGGCTCCATGTTGTTGTTAAGTGCCTTCAAGTCGCTTCCTAGAGGGTTGCCAAGGAGTGGCTGGCTGGTTTGAACTGCTAACCTTGTGGTTACACCAAAGCACCACACTAGGACTCCAGGGTTCCTTAGCACAAAAGCAAACTATCCCTATAGATTTCCTGTAGTCTTTGTGTGGCGCTGTGGGATAAAGCACTGGACTGCAAGGTTGGTTTGAACCAAAAGGTCAGCAGTTCAAACTCACCAGCCGCTCCTTGGAAACCTTATACAGGGTCGCTATGAGTGGAACCGACTCAGTGGCACTTAACAACTATATAGGTTTCCTTGGAAACCCTGTATAAGGTTGCTATGGGTAGGAACAAAGGAGTCCTGGTGTGACGCTGTAGTATAATGTACTGGACCACAAGGTAGGTTTGGAACGCAAGGTCGGTGGTTCAAATCCACTAGCTGCTCCTCAGAAACCCAATACAGGGTCGTTGTGAGTTGGAACCGACTCCATGGCACTTAGCAACAACAACATAGGTTTCCTAAGATGTGATCTTTGCAGGAACAGCTCAGCAGGGCTCTTCTCCCACAGAGCTGCTGTATGGGCTCAAACTGCCACCCGTGTGGTGGTCAGCCACTGGACCAGCAGGTTTCTTAGTGAATGACGACTACAGACCAAAGCCTTTATTTTCTGATGACTACACGACTGTGTTTGTGAGTCAGTTTGCGATAGGATCTGTAATACTTTTAAAACCATGTATTAGGAATGCAGGAGTAATTGTGAGCCTGACCAGTCACCCTCTTGTTGGTAAGTACCGTCGAGTAGATTCTGACCCAGAGCAATCTTATATAGGATTTCCGAGGAGCAGCTGGTGAGCTTGAACCACCGACCTTGCAGTTCAAACGACTTTGCAGTCTGGCGCATTAGCCCACAGCGCCACACCAGGACTCTATCTAGTACAGTATTAATGACCACTGTGGAGGTCTCGCAATATCTTGTGTAGAATTAACTGAAATTGTGAGGACAAATATTAGTACCCTGAAGTAAGGAAAATCACATTTATCCCAAAGAGTTTCCTTTTTTCACGTATTTCTACCTACTTTGCCAAATACTTTTACTTTCCAGAAGTAAACCAGGCAGAGATAAGAAGAATATTATTTTATTCCAAAGTTGATCTTTGATTTTTTTTTTCAGGGAATAGAAAATCATTTTCTTTAACTTTTATTGTGAATTGAGTGAAGATTTATAGACATGATCATCAATTTCACACACAACAAATCAGACACTTTGTTTTCTCTCAATGATTGCAATCCCCTCCAGGCAACAACAGTGATCCCACTTCCTCCCTGTGCTTCCTTTTTCCATTCCACCCACCTTCCCAGCCTTCTCAACTTTGTCCTTAGGGAAATGGTGCCTGTTTTTATCATTTTGAGTTTTGTTTTGTATCTTCCAGTCTATCCAGGACCTTCTCATGGGATCCCTTTCAGAGCAGTTAGTAGTGGTCGCTGGGCACCATCTAGTTCTTCTGGTCTCACAATTGTGGAGACAGATGTTCACAATTAGTTCATTGGAGTAATTGATGCCAAGCATCTTCAATTCTCATCACTATTCTTTCTTCCACACATGGAGAGACCAATAGTTGCAATGTAAATGGCTGCTCATAAGCTTTTAGGATCCCAGATGCTACTCCTCAAAGCATTCTTTGGGGACTATGTTATGCCAATTGACCGTGGTGTCCCCTGAGACTATGGTCCTGAGTCCTTAGACCCAGCAATTCTTTGCCTTAAGATATTTGATAGTTTTCATCATTTTGCCCACTGTATGCTCCACCATATCCATCACTGCATTTGCAACAAAGGTAAATACCCATGTACAAATTTCCTCTTTCCAACTTTTACATATTTGTGGGTATACTTCCATTCTTCCTTCCATACCCAGGCAGCCTGTGCATATGCCATCGTATCTACCCACAGAACGCTTTTGTTCCAAGTTTGTGTATATAGCACTATTTAAACTATTTACCCTTATATACCTCCATGTGTCTTCACCTGTCTTCATCATTCTTCTGCCAACCTCCCTTATGTGTATATTTCCCTCCTGGTCACCTGAGTAGCCAGTGAATTACTCTCCTTCCCTCCAACCCCTGGTAACCATCAAAGAATGTCTTTTTCTCTTTTTTATTAAGCATGAAAACCTTTTCTTGAGCTTTTACAACAGCAGTCTCATACAATATTTGTCCTTTTGTGATTAACTAATTTCACTCAGCATAATGTCCTTCAGGTTCATCCATGTTGAGGTGTTTCACAGATTCATTGTTATTCTTCAACATCGCACAGTATTCCACGAGTGTATAAGTTTGTTTCTCTGTTCTTCCACTGATGGGCATTTAGGCTGTCTCCATCTTTTTGCTATTGTGAATAGTGCTGTGATAACATTGGTATGTGTATGTCCTGGAGGGACTGCCGGGTCATAAGGTATTTCTGTTCCCATATTTTTGAGGAAGCACCACACTGTTTTCCACAGTGGTCGAACCATTTTACAGTCCCATCAGCAGTGTAGTAGGGTCCCAGTCTCTCCACACCCTGGCCAGAGTTTGTTGTTTTCTATTTTTTTTGAACTTCTCAATTAATGCTGATGTGAAACGATACTTCATTGTTGAATAACTTGCATCTCTAAGGAGCTCTGGTAACGTAGTGGTTATGAGTCGGGCTGCTAACCTCAAGGTCAACAGTTCAAAACTACCAGCCGTTCCGTAAGAGAAAGATAAGCCTTTCTGCTCCTGTCAAGATTTACAGCCTCGGAAACCCTTATACAGGGTCACTACAAGTCGGAACCGACTCTACAGCACGTAACAACCATTACCACCGATGGCTGAACATTTCTTCATATATTTGTTGGCAATGTGGCTGTCTTCCTTGCTGAAGTATCTGTTCATGTCCTGTGCCCATTTCTTAACTGTCTTTTTCTTCTGGAAATGTAGTTTTCTATAAATTTTAGATATTAGTTCCTTGCCTGATATGTCGTTGCAAACATTTTTTTACCAGTTTGTTGGCTCTTTTTAATCATTTGGTGAAATCTTTTGATGCACATAAGTGTCTATTTTTAAGAAGTCCCAGCCATTTATTTGTCTTCTACCTTTTTGTGTTTTTAGATATGTTTGACAGAGTATTTATGATTTAGGCCATGAATTAGAGCCCCTGAGTTTGTCCTATTTTTTCAATGATGATCTTTACATTTACATTTACATTTAGGCCTTTAAGCCACTGTGCTAACAAGAATTAGGATGGCCATAAACTACCGAAGGAAGTAAAGGGGTGAAGGCTACCCACATCATTTTAGTTAATGTTTGGCATGTCTTGGCCTGAGGACCTTTTAGCTTGTGTGAGGCAAGCAGCAAAAGAAGTGAGATTAATATTACAGATTAAGTCAAGGAATGCCTGGAGCTAAGGAAAATATACTTAATTTATTTCCATTGATTAACTCAACCAGACCCTTGTGTCCATTTTTGACTGGTAGTGACCAGGGGTTGACGTTATGGTACTTTCCTCAGGATTAGAATGAAAAATATTGTCCAGAATGTTCCCTCCATTTTAATCATATTTCTTCTGGGAAAGAATGACTTTCTAGCATAAAATTAAAGGAGAAGAGGAAGTGAGGCAAGGTCTAAAGTGTTGTACAAATGTTTCCAACCACAGTAGCAAAACACCAAAGAAGCTGGGTGGCACAAATGTGTGGCAACTGGAGTCCAAGGCTCACAGTCCCTTCCAGCCAGGTCTCATCCAGAGAGAAGCATTTCTGGCTTCATTATTAAGTAATGCTCAATCCCAGAGTGCCTAGAGGGAGGTCACACATACCACAGTGTCTTTCAAGAGATTTCCAGAGAAAAGATAGACTAAATGGATGATCCTCAGCCCACCCATGATGTCCTATTAGAGCTGTGCTGGGTTCAAGTCTTGAAGATCAGAAAGCCCCCAAATGCAGAGCCTGGCAGGTTTCTTTTTGTCACCGACCCCTGGGTTAACTCAAACCACACCCTCTCACCCTTTTGCAGTTCAGCCATGGCAAAGGCTGTTACCATGCTTCCATCAGTCTGCTCCCCACTGGCATAAACTGCAGTCCGACGGTGACCACCAAACACTAGCTGCCCAGTGCCTGGCCCAGGACCAAATTCAATGCTCACTGCAAACAGGTAGACCCCACGCTCAGGGGCTCGGAAGTAGCCGTGTTCAGGGAAGTAGCTGCTGCCAATGTTGATGTGAGTGGTGTTAAACTTCACAGTCCGCAGAGCCATCGTCCCTTCGGAACAGCTGGCATAGAAGGCCACAGGGGAGTCTGAAATGCAGGAAGAAAGTGCTCAGGGACTAGACCTTCTGTCCCTGAGGTGGGAAGTTAACCCCTGAGACCTACCTTCCTCACCTTGTTAGCCTTAGAAATAGAATGGGGCTTCAAAAACATTTGTGTATACATGAAATGAGAAGATAATGGAATATTTTACATGAATTTGTTGAAGGCCCCTTGTAGGCACTTACCTCTACTGAACATCCATCAAAGATTGTATAGAAGAAATCTGATCAAAAGGGGGCAAATGGAGAAGGGAATCGTCATGGAATTCAGACTTTCTGGAGCCATGGGAGGTTAGAAGAACCCCCCAAACTATTGCCCTGAGACAATGTTTAAATCTTAAGCCAAAAATATTCCCTGAAGTCTTCTTTAAACCAAACCATAGTTTAGGTTGGTTAGCAAAGAATGTCTGTTTTGAACATTGTGCTCTTTTTAAAAAACTACCTAATTGGATCAAATTGACAACAGCAACCCAAAGGTCAGACAGGAAGCTCATGAGGTACTGAGTTTACGCTCTCAGAGGACGAGAACTCAGAAAGAGAGGGAGAAACGGTTGTACAGTTTGAAGAATGTAACCCGTGTCTCTGAATTGCACGTGTGGAAAGTGTAGAATTGGTTATATTTTGCCGCTCCTTGGCAACCCTATTCAGGGTCTCTGTGAGTTGGAACCAATTCAATAGCACTTAACAACAACATCCCTGTAAGAGTGAGTAAATGCATTGTCATAACGGAAAAATTCCCCAATGCAATGTCCGATTTTCTTAAAACATCTTCTTAATAAGTCCTGTGATCATCCTGTATCCTTCGAGAAACTCTATCATGATTACCCTTTGAAATCACAAAAATAATCACCATAGTCTTCAGAACGGACTTGTCGACCCTGACTATAACAGGTCCAGCAGATGCCCCTAGAAGCCACTGTTTTAATTGTGCCTTTTCTGCAGAGACATGTTTTGTTTGGAATAAAGCCATGCATGTATGAAATGGAAGCCTACAAGCAATACTGTTTTGACTAACCCTTGAAAGTAAAGAGCAGTGAAAGGTGTTTCCTTGAAAGGTGTTTGAAACAGGGGCTTCAAGAAAAGAAGGAGCTGGTAGAGCCACGAAAGAAAAGTCACAGAGATGCAGGTTTTTAGACCTGGTTTTTCAAACAGGCAAAAATGAGGCCCAGAGAAGGAAAGCGGATCACACAGCTGGGAGCCAACCATGAGTCCGCTGGTGGCGGGTACTCTTCACACATTTCCACACTTGAAGGAGTACTGCAGCCAGCCTTGGTCGGCTAAGACGGAGACAGAACACAGGTTGGCAGGAGCTCGGGCGTGGAGGCAGAGCGGTGTGGTGTGTGGAGGGTGAATGGGCACAGTGAGAAAGCAGGTAGTCGGGTTACCTAGCCAGGAAGAGCAAGGTGCGGGAGGAGAGGGCCAGAATAGCAGAGGTCAAGTCCCTCGTGGGTCCCAGCTATGGCATTTCCTTTGGCCTTGGCATGCTCCTCATCTGCAACCTCAGGAGGGATTATTAAAACCAATCTTCCCATTTCTCAGGGCATGAAACCAAGTCTTAGAGGAATAGCAACTTGCTAGCAGTTATTGTTGTTAAGGGCCTTTGAGTCGGTTCCTACTCATACCAACCCTATATAGCCACCCGGTATAGGGCTTCCGAGGAGTGGCTGGTGAGCTTGAACCGCTGACTTTGTGGTTCAAACCAATCTTGCATCTAAGTCACTATGAGTCGGGACCGACTCCACGGCACTTGACAACAACAACAAGTCACTAGAAGTTAGTGACTTAGATATCAGAACAAGTCTCAGCCTTTTTTTCTCCCAGTCCAGAAGCAAGCTTGTAAATATAAAACCTCACCTTTCTCTAATTGTGGAAGAGTTTTTGAGAATTTGGAGAGCTCAGAATAGCTTCACTGTTTGTGTAAGATTTTCATGTTAAAGGACAGCGGGTTAGCACTGCAGTTCCCCCAGTACCCAGGAGGTGGCGCGCTAGCTCAAGTAAAGGAAGACCAGACTAGGTCGCCCGTGCTGGTATTGGATCTCCCTTTACGGGGTCCCCTCCCACCAGCCTGGCTGCCCTTTGGAGTGCAGCCCTCCATGAGAGATCCCCACCTAGGCCCCTCAGAAGATGTAAGGGTCGCTGATTTGCTGGAAGGCAAGGTAAGAACAGACTTCCCCATAAGTAAGGGCGCACATCATTCAAGTCCTACAGACTTCCTAAAGCAAATAAGGGGAAAGGGACAAACCTTAGACACTCCTAAGAGGGAAGAAGATGGGAAACCTAACATAGGTACCCTGGGACACAACCTCAGCCCTGAAAATGCTGGGGGAAAGGGGAAACATTGACTGATTTCCTACAACGTAAAAAAGCCAGCGATCGTGCTGGTCAGAAAGAAGACTATGGCCTTTGATTAGCCTTCAGATCTAGAACTGAACTCATCCCAAAGCCCACCGCCCACCCTAGCCCCATATCTTGGGGGGATGACAATACTAGAGAAGTATGCATAACATGTACTGGTCAGCCATTCAAGATCAAAAGAGCAGCATTTACCTAAAGGCAAGATTCAGAAGGGTGAGGTAAGAAGGTGGGATGAGAACAAGGGTCATAGGAAGGAAGTGGAATAAGTGAGGACTGCAATCATTGAAATGAAACAAAGTGTATGATGTGTTGAATGTAGAACTGATGATCTGCTCTGTAAAGCCTGCATTGTTGTAGCTGCTTTTTGCCATTGAGTTAGCTCTGATTCATGCCCAACCTCAGGAATAACAGAAAAAACCATTGTGGGGCCCAGTGCCATCCTGGTGATCATGAGTCTGTTGGTGGTGTGAATACTGTGCCAATTCACTTTAGTGCCCTGTGGGTATTACATCTCTCATTCTTGCTGACCTCCTATTTTACTAAGCATGATGACTTATGGATCTTTCTGGATGGCACGTCTACTGTGAGCCAGCCAAGTCTTACCATCCTTGAGTCTATGAAGCATTAATAGTGGTAAGTGGTTGGAAACCCTTGTTGTTGTTGTTGTTGTTGTTGTTGTTATGTGCCGTGGAGTCAGTTCCAACTCACAGTGACCCTGTACAGGGTTTCCGAGGCTGTAAATCTTTACGGGAGCAGAAAGCCTCATCTTTCTCCCACGGAACAGCTGGTAGTTTCGAACTGCTGACTTTGAGGTTCGCAGACCGATTCGTAACCACTACGCTACCAGAGCTCCTTCTAGGGCCCTTTAGTTGCAGGTAAAACGGCAGTGATCATCTATGAGCTTCTGCAGCGATCACATGTGGGAAGTCCCAGGAAGAGCAATGCATAGGCCGTAGCACAGAGCACCGATAACGAGCTCCTTTCAGGGTCCAAAGTCTTTGCCTGTTCTTGCTTTGTGTGCCGCACATGGTAGGTTATACCAGCGCCTAGCCACACACACACACGTGTACCCCAGGGAAAGCTGACTGAAACTACCTGGGATGAAGAGTTGAGATGGTAGGGTTTGAAGGTGTGACATGGAAGGAGAGGAGGCATTTCCCCTCTCTGCCCTACAGTTACAGCGGCAGGGCAGGCCAGGGCCAGCAATGCATATTTCAGCCTAAAACATTAACATGCCAGGTAGCTCGGCTAGCTCCCAGGCTTTGACACTGACAGTAATTCTCCAACAGATAGTGACTTCTTCCTGGTATGGCACGTGGGTTAATGTGCTGGACTGCAAGATCAGTTTGAACTGCAAGGTCAGTGGTTCAAGCTCACCAGCCACTCCTCGGAAACCCTATACTGGTCACTATGAATCGACTGCACAGCACTTAACAGCAACAACAACAACAACCTCACCACTAGGTCCAAAAGCCTTAGTGGTGCTGTGGGTTAAGCACAGGACTACTAACTGTAAGGTCAGCAGTTCAAACTCACAAGCCGCTCCACAGGAGAAAGATGAGGCTGTCTGCTCCCATAAAGATTCACAGTCTCGGAAACCCTAAGGAGAAGTTATACTCTGTCCTATAGGGTCGCTATGAGTTGGAATTGACTTGATGGCAGCTGGTTAGACTCTAGGTTTACCACCCAGCAGTCAGTTTATCAAGGAGCTCTGGTAGCGTAGTGGTTACGAATCGGGCTGCAAAACTCAAAGTCAGCAGTTCGAAACTACCAGCTGTTCCGCGGGAGAAAGATGAGGCTTTCTGCTCCTGTAAAGATTTACAGCCTCGGAAACCCTGGACAGGGTCACTATGAGTCGGAACCGACTCCACGGCACAACAACAACAGCAAATCAGTTTATCATACTTTGATGGCTTGTATGTTGCTAGGATCCTGGAAGCCATGCCAGTAGTTAGTCAAATATCAGCAGTGGATTCAGTGGACCTTCCAGATTATGGAAGACTAGGAAGAAAGGAAGATGTGATCTACTTCCAAAATTTAGTCAGTGACAACCCTCTAGATCACAGCACAGTGCTGTCTGATTCAGCGCTGGACGATGAGCCCACTAGGTTGGAAGGCAACAGTGCACTCAAAGTTGCGGGCAATCGAGAGGATGGCATGGGACCAAGCAGTGTCTTATTTAGTCGTACGTGGAGTTGCCATAGTAAGAACCTGAACAACAACTAAACAGTCCCCTGTTCCTGAGAAGACTCGTTCAACATCTATCTTGAAGTACAATGCTGTCTGTGATAGGATAATATCCGTATACCTATAAGGAAGATAAATTAATACCACTATTAATTTATACACTAACTGCTAAAGTCAGTGAAGATGAAATTGGAAAATTCTATCAACTTCTTCAGCTGGAAATTCATCAAACATTGAGTTAAGATGTACTGATAATTACTGGTGATTGGAGTGTGAAGGTTGGAAACAAAGAGTAAAGATCAGTCATTGGAAAATATGGCCTTGGTGATAGAAATGATACTGGAGATTGCACGATAAACTTTTGCAAGATCAATGACGCATTCATTGTAAATACTTTTTTAAACAACATAAAAGATGATTATACACATGGACCTCACCAGATGGAAAACATAGAAATCAAATTGTGGGGAGAGACTGTGGAATAGACCATTAATTGCTCATAAGCAAGTTCAGGCTGAAGCTGAAGAAAATTGAACTCATCCACAAGAACCAAACTATGACCTTGAGTATAAACCACTTGAATTTAGAGACCATCTCGAGTACAGATGTGATGCATTAGACACTAATGACAGAAACCAGAAGAACTGTGAGGTGACATCAAGAACATCATACAAGAAAAAATCATAAGGTGATTAAAAACACAAGAAAGAAAAGACCAAAATGATGTCAGAGGAGACTCTGAAATTTGCTCTCCAATGTAGAGATGCTAAAGCAAATATAAGAAATAAGGAAGCCAATGAGTTGAACAGAAAAGTTCAAAGGGCAGCTCAAGAACACAAAGTCAAATACTATGATGAAAAGTGTGAAGACCTGAAGTTAGAAAACCTAAAGAACACACTCAGCCTTTCTCACACTTAAAAAACTGAATTAAAAATTCAAGCCTTGACTTTGCAATATTGAAGGATTCTATGGACAAGATATTGAATGATGCAGAAAGCATCAAAAGAAGATGGAAAGCATATAGTCACTGTTCCAAAAAGAAATGGTCGATGTTCAATCCTTTCAAGAGGTAGCATATGACCAAGACCCTACGGTACTGAAGGAAGAAGTTTAAGCTGCACTGGAGGCATTGGCGAAAAACAATCTTCCAGAAATCGACGGAATACAAATTGACATCTTACAACAAACTGATGCAGCACAGGGAGAGCTCACTCGTCTATACCAAGAAATTTGGAAGACAGGTACCTGGCCAACTGAGTGGAAGAAATCCATATTTGTGCCCATTCCAAAGAGAGGTGATCCAAAGGAATGTGGAAATCATTAGGCAATGTCATTAATTAATATCACTTGCAAGTAAAATTTTGCTGAAGATAATTTAAAAATGGCTAAAACAGTACATCGACAGAGAACTGCCAGAAATTCAAGCTAGATTTAGAAGAGGATATGAAAGTAGAACTATTGTTGTTGATGTCAGATGACCTTGACTGAGAGCAGAGAACAGCAGAAAGATGTTTGCTTGTGCTTTATTGACTATGCAAAGAATTTGGACAGTGTGGATCATGACAAGGTATGGAAAACATTTTGAAGAATGGGAAATCCAGAAATCGTGCTCATGAAGAACCTGTAGAACAAGGAGAACAGGGGGACAGTGAGTGGTTTAAAATCAGGAAAGGTGTGGTGTGCCAGGGCTGTATTATATCACCGCACATATTGACTCTGCATGCTGAGCATATAACACAAAAAACTGGATCATATGAGGGAGAACGTGACATCAGGATTGGAGGACGGCTCATTAACAACCTGTGATATACAGATGATATAACCTTGCTTACTGGAAGCAAAGAGGACTTAAGCAAAAATCCTCACAACTGGACCAATAAGTAACATCATGATGGAGAAAAGTGTGAAGTTGTCAAAGGATTCATTTTGCTTGGATCCACAATCAACACTCATGGAGGCAGCAGCCAAGAAATCAAACGATGTATTTATTGCATTAGGCAAATTTGCTGCACAAGATCTCTTTAAAGTGTTCAAGACCAAAGATGTCAGTTTGAGGATTAAGGTGCGCCTGACCCAAATCATGGTATTTTCAATAGCCTCATATAGCTCTGGTAGCGTAGTTGTTACGAATTGGGCTGCGAACCTTAAGGTCAGCGGTTCGAAACTACCAGTCGCTCCGCGGGAGAAAGATGAGGCTTTCTACTCCCATAAAGATTTACACCCTCGGAAACCCTGTGCAGGGTCGCTATGGGTCGGAACCGACTCGACGGCACTTAACAACAACAACATATGCATGTAGAAGTTGGACAATGACTAAGAAAGACCATAAAAGAATTGATGCTTTTAAATTCTGGTGTTGGAGAAGAATATTGAAAGTTCCATGGACTGTAGGAAGAACAAACGAATCTGTCTTTTGAAAGAAGCAGAGTCAGAATGCGCCTTAGAAGCCAGCATGATGAGACTTCATCTCTCATACTTGGGCTATATTATCAGGAGGGACCAGTCTCTGGAGAATGCCATCATGCTTGGTAAAATGGAGGGTCAACGAAAAAGAAGGAGACCCAGACGAGATGAGTTGGCACAGTGAGAGCAGCAATGGGCTCAAGCGTAACGATTGTGAGGATGGTGCGGGACGGGGCACTGTTTTGTTCTGTTGTTCACAGGGTTGCTATGAGTCGGAACTGACTCAACAGCACCTAACAACAACAATCTCTGAATGGGAGAGCCCTGGTGGCATACATTGGACTGTTAACCACAGGGTCAGTGGTACGAATCCACCAGCTGCTTTGCTTGAGAAAGATGGAACTTTATGAATCGAAATGGACTGAACAGCAGACAACAACAGTGATATCCCTGAATGGGAAGTGTGAGTCTGAGTCACAGTGACTAGAATCATCTTTTCTCTTTCACCCACCTTTTCTCAGGCAGAGGAACTGCTTCTGGATAGCAGTCCTCCTACACCTCCCAGTCTCCCAAGGGCCCAGCACCTTACCTGCCTCCATCAGCGTTGCCAGGGCACGGTATTTGCCTGGCGTGTCGGCCCAAGCCTCTGCCTGCTTCTTGTTCCGTGTCTGGGGAGCTTCCGGGTCTCTCTGCTTCTTGTTCCGTGTCTTGCTCAGCATGACCTGCAGCTTCCCCAGGTTTATGCTGGAATTGGCTGCCACCAGCCCTTGGAAGTTTCCAAAGAGGCTGTGGAAGAGCAACTGGTGCCGCTCCAAACCTTGCTGGGTGGTGGAGATCGCAGTCTGCAGACCCTCAAGAGAGTCATTGAGAGCAATGCCCCCGGAGGCTTCGCAGCATCGCGCAGCCTGCTGGACCTGGGCGCCCAGGCGTCGGAGCTCCACCTTCAGTCCAGCCAGGTTCCTAGGGCCAGGGCCAGCGCCCTCCTCACGGGGCTCCTCGTGAATGGGTTCCAGACCTTCAGTGCCAGGCCCAGCCCGGTCCTGCCAGTCACTCCTCGCCCGCTCCAGTTCGCTTACCCGAGCGGCCAGGGCAGTCCAGCCATGAGCCTGGTCGTGTAGCCCAATCGCGGCCTCCTGCAGGCCCAGCCGGATCTGCTCATAGTTCAGGGGCAGCGGCCCAGGCGTCTCCTCGGCCATCTCCTCCAGCATCTCCTCCCCGAAAAGAGCGGCCAGCACCGCCTCGTGCCGCAGCGCGTCGGTCAGCAGCGCCTCAAAGGAGCTGTTGAGCTGGCGGAGGTCACGGCGCGCCAGCTCCTCGGCCGCTTGCAGCGCGGCCACCTCGTGAAGGACCTGGAGCAGCTGGCCACGCAGCCGGGCGGTGTCGGACCGCGCTTGCTGGCTCTCCGTGCGCTGTTTGTCCAAGGCCAGGGAGAGATCCTCCAAGGCGGCCCTCAGAGCACGCACCACGGGGCTATCCAGCTTGCTCCGCTCCTCCAGGTTCACCTGGGTTTCCTCCAGGACCCGGGTGGTGTCCCGTTGGCCCTCACGAATGAGATCCAGGTCCAAGTAGAGCTTCTGGCAGTTGCAGTCCTTCACATACTTAATGAGGTCCGCGTGGCTGCCTTGCAGGTGCTGGAGGGTGAGGTTGAGGTCCAGGAGGTGCCTTTCCATCTCCTCCTTGGTCTCCTCCATAATCAGCGACTTCTCCATCAGGATCACCCGAAGCTCACGCAGTCCAGTGTGGTTGACCAGCAGCTCTTGCATCTGCTGCTCCACCTTGCCGATCTGATCGAAGGTCTCATCGGATTCTGAGTACAGCTCCTTGATCTCGTCCTCCTGCCGGCGCAGGGTTGCCCTGATGTCTGTCAGGGCCGCTAGGGCGCTCTGCAGCTCCTCTTCCCTGCGGGCTGCGGTCAGATGCAGAGTGGAGAGATTCCTCTGCAGCTGCCCCAGCCTGGCCTGCAGGCTCTCTGGCTCCGGCCTTGCTCTTGCCCCTAGGTCAGGCACCACCACCAGGCTGCCAGAGGCTCCCGGGAGCTCCTGGGCCTTATGGAACCGTTTCAACTTGGTGTCTATGTTGGCCTCCACCTCCCTGAGGGAGTGGTGCATGGACAGCTGCTGGGCATACAGGCGGTCCTCCATGTCCTGCCGAAGTTGGCCCACTCTCTGGGCGTTCTCCTGCACCTTGCTCTCAAATTTGGCACCAAGCTCCTGAAAGTCAGCCCTGTCCACGGTGCTCTCCTGGACCCTCTGGATGGCCTGACGATTGGTCTCCACGTCAATAGACAGGTTTCTTACCGTCTGTGAAAGGCTGTGCAGGCTTTCATTGAAGCCCCTCCAAATGGGGCTGAAATGCTCTCGCAGAAAGGCCTCCAAGTGGGGCAGCAGCACTTGCTGCAAGGATCTGCCCTGCAACTCTGCAGGCAACAGGAACACATTTACAAATGTGAACTGTAGGAACACACCCCTTCCTAGGAAGCCTGCAGGGGACCACAGGGACCCTCTGCCTCCCTCTGCCTCCCCTTCCACCTACCATCTCAGATGTACTCATGCACTCACCAAACTCAGTTTGATTTGCCTCCGTTGTGGCCATTGTGAGGTTACTTGTCCATAGGTCCAGAAGGCTGCCAGCCATCTGGTGAAGGTCATTCTGGACATCTTCTATCTGCTGTTCCTGCTGTACCACCACCTTACTGATCTCTGCAAGTGGGTAACCTGAACACGTGGCAGAGGTCAGTGCCGAGGGCTAACCACCCAGGCTTGGTCAGATCACAGAGAAGATTCGGGGGCTGGGAGCAGGGAGTTTATAAGAACAAATGGCAAGGGGGCTCTGGTTTGGGAGACGGGAAGTCTTTTTCTAGATTGTGGGGTTCAGGGTGCAAGGAAGGTGCCAAAAGGAGCTTCCCCCCTAAGCAATGGGCCCCGGAAAGCAGAGCCTCTGTAGTGAGCCTGGGCTTCTGTAGGTGGAGTAGGGCAGGACCGGCAGCGAGGCCAGAAGGGAGCCTCTGCTGATTCCAAGTGGATGCTTTTCCTGAAATGGCTCGACCCCATCAGAAGAGGAAGGACTCAGGCACAAGGGCTCTGCCTGACCACCCCTCCTGCACAACCAGACCAGGAACTCCAAGGGGACGGTCCCACCTTCCCAGGAAAGCAACACACCAGGTCCAGAGCTGACTGGCGCTTCCCAAGGTTCCTGGTGACCATCACGTGGATCTGTCGACTGGAGTGTTGTGGGATCTGCAGTGAGAAGGGGGCGGGGTAGCATGGGACACTGACCTGGAGATCAGTGGTTCTGTATGGCCTCTGAAGCCTGAGGTCAGAGGTTGAGGTGGGAAGGGGTAGGGGAAAATAGGCCTGTGTGTCAGGCAGGGCAGGGTGGGTAGGCCACGAACACCCTACCATGGTGCTGGCAGTCGGGGCCTGTGTAGCCCGGGCAGCACCTCCAGGCCACTGAGTTCATCACTTTCTGCTTCACCTGGTACACTGGCTTGGAGGCCACACGATACCTGGGGGAGGAGGGTCGGCTCAGTTATATAGGGAGGGGGACAAGCTGGGGTGACCAGCGAATGGCCCACTCTGCCCCACTCACATGACTTTGACTTTCTGGCAGTCAGGAGCCCCCTGTGGACACGGTTGTTGTGAGTGGACGAGGAATTTCTCTGTTTTGCAAGCAGCTACAAAGGTGACCAGCCTGGACTTCTGGTAGGGGCACCAGTTACTAGAAAGAAATCAGAAACTGAGCAAAATGAAAGGTTGCTGAGCTGATGCCCAGGCCCAGGCCCACCCCTCTCTCCTGGAGGTCCATGGGAAGGCTGGGATTGAGCAGCACTACCACCAAGGCGAGGTTTCTGCAGTCTGTAAACCCTGGGAGGGAGCATCAGCATTATTAATTCCTCCAGTTCAACATTAATCCCTAGGAGCCCTGCCTGGGAAAGCTGTGCTCCACCGTTTTCTAGGAGCTGCCTTTGGGCAGCACAGAGATTCCAAGGAGCTCCCCAAAATCACACAGCAAAGTTCCTGGCAAAACTCTCACTGTTTTTCTTGTTGGGAGGGAAACAGCCAGGTATAGCTGTGGCTGAAGAGTCTGAAACCAGTTTCTCCTAAACTTTCTGGCTGTAGGACTTTGAGCAAGAGTGCCCCTTTCCCCATCTAGTCAATGAAAAGGCTGCACTACCTTTCTCAGTACCAGTGCCCTCTTCTCAGAGAGCCAAGGAGTGTTCCTGACAGGCTCTCAGAGAACCGGACTCCATCGGCCCACCCTGGCTGCCTTAGCAACCTGTTCCCATTGCTATTAACATCCTTCCTCACCAGAGACCTCACCCAGGAAGAGGACCTGCTCCCAGACAGCTGTGTGAGCTGTCTCCTCTCTGGGAAAGGTAACCTGCATTGAGGCCTCCTCGGGGCTGACTTGGAGGGCACACTCCACATCGGGAACACCTGGGGTGGGGGGTAGTTCTCCATCTCTGCCCTTCACCAGCACGTGCTGTGGCACATCCTGGGAGAGGAACAATGCTTAGTGTTCACTGACCTGACGTGGTGGCAGCTTGATGGGGTCAGTGGGAGGGCGGATGGTTCTTTCTTTAACTCCCAGAGCAAAGCTCTCTCAAGTTTCAAGTGGCAATGACCCCTTTAGTTCGGTGTAGCTCAGCAGCTCTGGAGTGCTCCATGCTGGGCTCATGCTCAGCACTCATAGTGCCAAGATGGAAAGACGAGTCTTCCCTTGGGGTTCCAAAGAGAGCTATCAATCTCCCATGGTGGAATAAGTGCTAGGACCAGTGAAGAGGTCCAGGAGTCCATAGAACTTTCAGAAGGAGGTGATGACTGGGCTGAGTGATAAATGGAGAGAGTTAGATGGAGCAACATGAGCTGGGTGTGTGGGGACCCCGGAGATGAAGACTGTGGAGTTGAGGCAAGCTTGGAATAAAGACCAGGCCAGATCCTGGAGACTTTGGGTGTCTTTGGGCTGGGTGGGAAGGGTGGTAAATTAAGCAGGGGAGAGATGTGAATGAGTCAGCCTGGCTATTGGGCACAGAAAGAGTAGGATGAGAAAAGACTTTGATTTAACTTAGTTGTTGCAGGGGTCTAGGTAAAATTAGATGGCACCTTGGACTGGGCAGATGATGGTAAACACAGAAAGAAATGGTGCTATGGGATCTTGGTGATGGAGTGACTCTTTGGGGGCTGGGATTTTATTTACTGGTGATGGTCTCTATATTGGACAATCCAGTGCCATCTTACAGGAATGGTGCCGAGGAGAGCAAAGGTAAGAAAGCTAAGGGGATTGAGTGACCATATGTGTTTTGAATGCTGAAACCAGCATCAGCCTGCCTCCACTTGGTTCCCTGAAGCCTGGCCGTCAGCTTTTACTCTTGGCAGCAGATTGGAAAACTTCTTAGGAAAATGATCCAGCCCAAGAGGAAAGGCCAAAAGATATTGGCATCAGAAGTTCTCAGTGAAATACTCCTACCAGAGTATCAAATAGCAAAACGGATCAGAAAACACCATCAATATACTAAAAGCTTTAATCCGCTTTTCAGTCTCACTATATTCTTAAGTAGGGGAGTCTTGGTGTGGCACTATAGGATAAGCACTGGATTGCAAGGTCACTTGGAACCACAAGGTCAGTGGTTAAGTGCTGACTCAATTTCACTTAACAACAGTGACAACATTCTTTAGTAGGAATCCCCTGAGTGGCACAAACAGCTAAATACTCAACTACCATCCAAAAGGTTAGGGGTTTGAACTCACCCAAAGGTGCTTTCCCCACAAATATATCAGTTTGTTATACTATGGCAACTGGATGCTGGAAGTTATGCCATTGAGTCACCCATGGTGGACCGATTTCAGTGGAGTTTCCACTCTAAGAACAGACTAGAAAGAAGGAATAGGCATCCTTTCTTTGAGGGATTAGCCACTAAAAACCTTATGAATAACAGTGAAACAGTGTCTGATATAACAGTGCTCAAAGATGAGCCCTCAGGTTGGAAGGCACTCCAAATAAGCCTGAGAAAGAGCTGCCTCCTTCATGCCATGGGTGGAACAAGGTTTTCAGACCCTACCTTCGCTTCTCAAAATGAGAAGAAATAGCTGCAAACATCCATTAATAATCAGAACATTGAAGGTATGAAGTATGAATCTAGGAAAATTGGAATGGATTTCATCAAGATCGATATCCTAGGAATTAGTGAGCTGAAATGGACAGTAACTGGCCATTCTGAAAAGAAAAATCATCATTTACTATGTCAGAAATGACAGACAAATTCAAAAGAAATGGTGTCACATTCATCATCAAGAAGAACATTTCAAGATCTATCTTGAAGTACAATGCTGTCTGTCATCTATACAACATCAAGGAAAACAAGTTAATGCAAGTATTATTCAAATTGACTCACCAACCACCAGGTCAGTGGTGAAGAATTCTACCAACTTCTTCAGTCTGAAATTGATCAAACATGCCTCGAGACACATTGATAATTACTGGCAATTGGAATTTGGAAACAAAGAGAGGGATTGGTAGTTGGAAAATATGACTTTGGTGATAGAAATGACACTGAAGATCGCATGATAGAATTTGTACGATCAATGACTTACTCATTGCAAATATAATTTTTTAACAACGTAAATCAAATGCACTACATCTGTGAGAGGAGATGATGGAGAAGCTCAATATCACCAGCCAATAAAAAGCCAGGAGTTGACTGTGGAACAGACCATCAATTGTTCACATGCAAGCTCAAGAAAATTCAAACAAATCCATGAGAGCGAAAGCACAACCATGTGAGTTTAAAGACCATCTCAAGAACAGATTTGATGCATTGGACACTAATGACCAGACAAATTGTGGGATGACATCAAGAAAAGTTAAGAAAATATTTTCTTGTCTTGCTAAATGACATAGTCTATGAACTTTACCTAGGGGTGGGTGAAAGGTGGAGGGAATTATTCACAGATTAGAGGGTAAACACATGCTAACATGAAGCTGGCAATATACAAGAGAGAGGCTGGCAGCAGAGGAAAGATGAAGTAGCAGGAGACACAGGGAGGAATGTAAGAGCTAAAGGAAATAGAGGTAAATACTGTTAACTGATGGTACATGGAGGGGATTGTAAGCATTGTAATGAAGCAGAGTATATGATTTGCTGAATGTAAAAGTGATGATCTGCTCTGTAAATCTTCACTTAATTCACAATAAAAAGTTAAAAAACAAAAACAAAACGTTATACATGAAGAAATCAAAAGGGCATTAAAAAGACAGGAAAGAAAGAAAAGACCAAAACGGATGTCCGAAGAGACTCTGAAACTTGTTCTTGAACCTAGAGTAGCTAAAACAAATGGAAGAAATGATGACGCAAAAGAGCTTAACAGAAAATTTCGAAGCGCAGCTCTAGAAGACACAGTATTATAACAAAATGTGCAAAGAACTAGAGTTAGAAAACCAAAAGTTTGCTCAACATTTATTTCTCAAGCTGATAAAATTGAAGAAAAAATTCAAGCCTCGAATTGTACTACTGAAGGACTCAATGAGCAAAATCTAACAATATCATTAATATCACACACAAGTATAATTTTGCTGAAGATAATTAAAAACCAGTTACAGCAGTACATCTACAGGCAGCTGCCAGAAATTTAAGCTGGATTCAGAAGAGGACATGGAACTAGGGATCCCACTGCTGACATCAGATGGATCTTGACTAGAAGCAGAAAAAGATGTTTACCTGTGCTTTATTGACTATGCAAAGGCATTCAACTGTGTGAATCATAACAAATTAGGGATAACATTGCAAAGAATGGGAATTCCAGGACACTTAAATGTGCTCATGAGGAACCTGTACATAGACTAAGAGACAGTCATTTGAACAGAACAAGGCAATACTGAATAAAATCAGGAAAGGTATGCACCAGGGTTGGAGACTTTCACCATCCCATTCAATCTTTGTGCTGAGCAAGTAATCCCAGAAGCTGGATTATACAAGGAGGAACGTGGCATCAGAATTGGAGAAGACTCATCAACCACCTATGTTATTCAGATGACACAACTTTGCCTGCTGGAAGCAAAGACGACTTAAAATACTTACTGATGAATATCAAAGACTACAGTCTTCAATATAGATTGCACCTCAATGCAAAGAAAATAAAACTCCTCACAACTAGATTAATAAACAGCATCATGATAAATGGAGAAAAGATTGCTGTTGTCAAGGATGTCATTTTACTTGGATCCACAATCATCACTCATGGAAGCAGTAGTCAAGAAATCAAATGATGTATTGCATTGGACAAATCTGCTGAAGGGAAAAAGAAAAAAACAACTTCTTTAGACCATTAAAGAGCAAAAAGGTTACTTTGAGGACTAAGGTGTGCCTGACCCCAAGCCATATTTTTAATCCCCTCAAAGGCATGCAAAAGCTGGAGAATCGATATATTTGTAGTGTTGGATGAAGAATATTGAAAGTAGTATCAGCTGCCTAAAGAACATACAAATCTGTCTAGGAAGCAGCACAACTAGAATGTTCCTTGGAATTGAGCATGGTGAGACTGCATCTCACATATTTTAGATAAATTATTAGGAGGGACCAGTCCCTAGGGAAAAGTAGCATGCTTGAAAAAGTAGAGGGTAGGCCAAGAAGAACCTCCTAATGAGATGAATTGTCACTGTGGCTGCAACATTGGGCTCAAACATAACAACACTTGTGAGGATGGTGTAGGACCAGGCAGTGTTTCACTCTGCTGTGCTATGAGTTAGAATCAACTCTAAGGCATCTAACAACAACAACAACAACAACATAAGCAAACTATTGGTTGATGCAGGAGGCATCAAAAGAAGATGGAAGCCGGGAGGTTGGCACTGAAGTATGTGGAAGAAAGTTAAAGTGAATAGAGGTAAATACTGTTAACTGATGGTATATGGTGGGGATTGCATTCATTGTAATGAAATGAAGTATGTGGTTTGTTGAATGTAAAACTGATGGTCTGCTCTGTAAACTGCCACTCAATTCACAATATAAAGTTTAAGTAATAATAATAAAGAAGATGGAAGGAATACACAGAGTCACTGTATCAAAAAAAATTGGTTAACGTTCAGCCATTTCAGGACATAGCAAATGATCAAGAATCAAAGGTATTGAAGGAAGAAGTGCAAGCTGCATTGAAGACATTAGTGGAAAATGGGGCTCCAGGAATTGATGAAATACCAACTGAAATGTTTCAACAAACTAATTCAGTACTGGAAGCACTTACTACTCTATGCCAAGAAACTTGGAAGACAGATACATAACAAATCCACTGGAAGAGATCAATATCTGTGCCCATTCCAAAGAGAAGCAACCCAACAGAAGGCAGCAATTACTTAACAATATAATTAATATCAAATGCAAGTAAAATTTTACTGAGGAGAATTCCAAAAATGATTGCAAAAGTACATCAACAGAGAGCTGCCAGAAATTCAAACCAGATTCAAAAGAGGACATGGAACTAGGAATACCATTGCTGATGTCAGATGGATCTTAGTTAAAAGCAGAGAATACCAGAAGGATATTTACTTGTGCTTTAGTAACTATACAAAGGCATCCAACTGTGTGCATCATAAACTGTGGATAAAGTTGCAAAGAATGGCTATTCTACCACATTTAATTGTGCTGATGAGGAACCTGTACATAGATTAAGAGGAGACACTGAATGGTTTTAAATCAGGAAAAGTGTGAGAGTCTGGGGCAAGATGATAGAGTAAGCAGACATTGAGCTGACCCTCTGCAACAGATGGGAGATCAAATGAAAGATACACAGATTCTAGACTCCTGAGCATCAGAGACTGAGACAGAGAGGTGGATTGAGTGCCAGCTGGGTTGGCATGGTGCAGTGCAGCCACCTTGAGCTTTTGTAAGCAGCTGTTGATTCAGTGGTCTGAAGACACAGGTTGCCACTGGAAACTGGCAGCAAGGGGTTGCAATTCTCCCTTATTCCTATACCCTCCTGACTGCTGGAGACATGACCAGTCCCTGCCCTTGCCAACCCAGCAATCAATGGCACACCCTTCTGCACAGTTTCTGCTCTGCCTTGAGTTGGGCACCTGGCATAGCACCCTTGTTTCTGGAGACCTGTGAACCCGCCCTGAACTACACAACACAATAAACAGAGAAATAACTGCCTTCACACTCCGGTCCCTACCATATCCACCAAGAGCAGGGGGTGAGTGCTTGAGAATAAACCAATATACAATACTCAATCAAATATAACTACAATGGCACCACCATATCTCAGCAACAGCAGACAATTTCAGCTTAGAAAAAGAAATAAAACAGAGTGCCTCAAACAAGTCATCAAAATACAGAATCAAAAGCATAACACCAAAAATGATATTGCAACTGCCTGATATGGAATTTAAAGGAATGTTAATTAGGTAACATGGACAGATTGAGAAAGATCAAGAAAACTATAGATGAAATCAAGGAAAACATAGACAAAACTATGGAAAATTTCAGGAAACTGACAAGTGGGAACTATACAAAAACAGCAATTAGGAAGCTAGAGGATTAAAACTAAGACTTCAGTAATAGATAACATGCAGAAAGGGCTAAGAAACAAAGCTGTATCAATGGAAGGCCAAATTATTGAGCTTACAGAAGAATCTTTTCATATTCATCTGCCAGAAAAAAGAACAAAAAGAAAATCCAAAGAAAGCCTAAAATTTCTGTGGGAAACTATGAAGAGGAATAACAACATGTGATAGGACAGAAAGAGACAAAAAACCCATAGAGAATATTGCCTAAAAGCCGATGGAAGAAAACTTCCCTAACATCATGAAAGACAAGAAGACAGCATTCAAGAAGTTGAATGAATTCCAAATAGAATAGACCCTAAAAGAAAAACACCAAGGTATTATAATCAAACTTTTCAAAACCAAAGACAAGAATCCTGAAAGCAGATCAGGGAAAATGAAAGGTTATCTACAAAGGTGAACTAATATGACTAAGCTCCGATTTCTCAGCAGGAACCATGCAGGCAAGAAGGCAATGGAATGACACATATGAAACTCTGGGGGGAAAAAAAATTGCCTACCCAGAATCGTGTAGCCCACAAAACTATCTATTATATATGACAGCGAAATTAGGCCATTTCCAGGAAAACAGAAATTAAAAGAATTGGCAAAAACCAGACCAACCTTACTAAAAATATTAAAGGGGTTTCTTTGAACAGAGAACCAACAATAGCAGACAACAACCTACATACATGAAAATATCACCTAGACTCAACCCATGTGCAAAGTAAAACAGACTTATAGGACTGAAAGTAGAGAACACAGATACTGTTACAACAGTAACAAGAAAACTGTAAAAAGAAGAAATAATATAATTACAGAACTTCTACATGAAGAGGAAATCAAATAGATTTCAAGAAAAAAAAGGGAGGGGAATAAATAAAAATAAACATAACTGTGACCCTGAAAATGAGAAGAAGTGTACTCCTAGCCCTAGCCCAGCATTTACCCTTAACACTAATCCTGGTCTTAAATGAAGTCCTAGGCCTAGCTGTAGTCCTAACTCTAACCCACACTTCTTACTCCAACCCACCCCACAAAAATGTGTGTGTGTCAGAATTGTATCCTTTGACCATACTGATCCAATCTCTGCTGAGCAAATGATCCGAGAAGTTGAACTATACGAAGAAGAAGAATGTGGCATCAGGATTGGTGGAAGACTCATTAATTATGAAATGCAGATAATACACCTTGCTTGCTGAAAGTAAAGAGGACTTGACACATTTGCTGATAAAGTTCATAGAATGCAGCATTCAGTATGGATTACAACATAATGGAGAGAAAACGAAAATCCTCACAACTGGACCAATAAATTGTTGTTGTTGTTAAATGCCCTGGAGTAGGTTCTGATTCATAGCTACCCTGTATAGGGTTTCCGAGAAGTGGCTAGTGAATTTAACTGTCAACATTGCAGTTCAAACGGACCTTATGGTCAAGTGCTTATCTTATAGTGCCACACCAGGACCAATAAATAGCATCATGATAAACAGGAAAAAGATTAACGTTGTCAACTATTTCAATTTACTGGAATTCGCAATCAATGCTCATGGAAGCAGCAGTCAAATAGCTGTAAATGTTTCAAGCACAACTAGCTATATAATTTGCCAGGCACCATACAATATGTTCTGGACTTTGAACCACAAGGTTGACAGTTCAAGTCCACCAGTCACCCTGTGGGAGAACGGTAAGGCTTTCTGCTTCCAAAAAGATGTACAGATCAGAAACCCTACACAGGGTCGCTATGAGTCAGAACCAACTCTACGGCACTTAACAACAACACAAATTAAAACGTAGGGTCCTTTGTTAAAAAATTACTAAGAAGTGTTAAGACAATGACAAAAGAGCATTAAACCAAATGGGATCCTCCTGGTTGCAGACCTCTGTGGAGACCTGGCGTGGTGCTCTAGGATAAGCACTGGACCACAGGTTCAGTTTGAACTGCAAGGTCAGCAGTTCAAACCCACCAGCCACTCCTCAGAAACCCTATACAGGGTCGCTGTGAGTTGGAACTGATTCGACAGCACTTAACAACAACATCTATGAAACTGGACCCAGTTTTAGGCTTTATGAGTCATATGCATTCTGCTGTAATTAACTCCTCAACTCTGCCACTCTAGTGCTCCGTCAGCCACTGACAATATGTAAATGAATGCACATGACTGTGTTCCAATAAACCTTTATTTACAAAAATACAGACAGCCAGGTTTGGCCAAAAGGCATAGTTTTCTGTCCCTGACTAGCAGTGTATACGACTAACTTAAAAAAGAAAGA
>NW_006408864.1:1888984-1906413 GCF_000296735.1 Chrysochloris asiatica | reverse complement strand
CGGAACCGACTCCACGGCACATAACAACAACAACAACAGGGAACCTAGCTCCAGAGGATACAGGGAAAGGTGGAACCTCTACTGAATTGTTTCCAACCTGTCTGGATGGGGTTGATAAAAGGTGAGGGGAAAAGGACTCCTGTGGTTCAATAAGGAATGATTGCTATTAGGTCTGACAGTGAGTGTTGGAAAGATAAATGTAAATGTTTGGTAGCAAAAGGAGGGGAGTGGCTGATTTTGCAGTCCAGGAGCAGAGATCTCTAGAACCATCAAGGGAGAAAAGCGAAGACCCTGCTGCCCTGTCGGAGGAGGCAGTGACACTAGGGATGAAGGCTGAGGCAATGATGTGGACAGAAGGAGCCGCTGGGGACTCTGGACTCTGGGAGGGAGAGGGGCTGTGTGCTGGTGGCCAGGGGAGGGGAGGCAGGAGTGTGGGGCGTACCCTTTGGGTGTTCGATGATGCATGCAGGGGGTTGTGACCATTGCTATGAAACAAAGTATGATAGGATGAATGTAAAGATAATGTTTGCCTATGTAAACTAACACATAATTCACAATAAAAACTTTTTAAAAAAAGAGAGAGAATTCTGCATTGTACTCTTGTTTTATTTTGTTCTTTTAAATAAAAAATGTTTTGCTCATCAAAAAAAAAAAAAGATAAATGAAGTCCTGATACACGTGCACCATGGATGAATATTGAAAACAATATGCTGAGTGAAATCAGTCAGTCACTTATGATCCCACTTATACGAAATAGGCAAACATAGAAACCAAAGATCGTTTGTGGTTACCAGGGGCAGAAGTGAGGGAGAGAGCCTTTCTGTTAATGGTGGAATCATTTGGAAAGAGATCATGCTTCACACTGTTGTTTACAACCTAAACAGTGTCACTGAACTGTACATGTGAAAATGGTTGAATCAACACATTTTTCTTCTATACATCTTTTTTGACTCCAATAAAAGGTCAGCCCCAGCCCTATCTGTGGAGGGTTCAGAATGCTAGTGCTCCTGGCATGCTTGGTCCCCTCTGCCAGGGAGTGACTGGAATTTTCCACCTGGAGCTCCTAAAACCAGAAGCTGTGCTGGTCACCCTTCCTGCTGAGGAACTTTCTCTTTGACCTGCCCAAGCCTTGACCTCTACTCCTGCCCACGCTCCCCACCCTTGGCAGCTCCTCCCTTTGCACTGCCCAAGCCGCTGGCCCAGAATCCTTGGGAATGTTCCTGATCTTTGCTTTGGTTTCCTTCAGCTCTTGGCAGCGTCCTTCTGGCTCTCTATGTCCCATACCCCCAGCTCAGCCTGCCCAAGCACCCCATTGTTTCCATACCTCCCTCCCCATCCCCTGGTCTTAGTCATACTCCGGCTTGGCTTACTCCCTTTTGGGACAATGCTGATGCCCTCAGAACCAGTCTACTGGAAGAGTGCCAGCCTGGAGTGAGTGCAGGGGTACCTTAAGCCTGGTTTGAGTTTACTCTTGACCGCTGACATCCCTTGACTTGTCTTGCTGATCCCTCAGGGCTTCTAAATTGGAGCTGGAAAATCTGGGTTCTCGTGCCCTTCCTATCCCTGATCCCTTGACCTTGAGCAAGACCTTACTTGCCCATCTCCCTAAACCTGTCCAGGATATGTGGAGCAGATTCCCTCTCCCTTCCCCTCCCTGAGGACACAGAGAGAGGGTGTGGGAGAGACAGATCGTGCCTTGCAATGGAAAGGGCTTTTAATGGATGCCTCCTGAATTATAAATGTGCTTAAGTATCTCTTAGCCAGACAGTAGCCCCCTGAAGTGGAAGGCTATGCTCACCACATCCTGCTGTAAACTCACAGAGCTTTTGTCCCTGAGTCAGGAAGAGGATTTGGCCAAGGGTTTGAGGTCCCCCTGGGCGGCTAGCCCAGAGACGGGTGCCCAGTGAGGGTGCTTCCCCATTCATGCCCAGGGCCCCGAGCCTCCAAGAGTGGGAAGAGGCGCTGGAGCTGCAACATGAACCAGCGAGGACAGGCTGGGCTCCGCACCTCACTTGTGTGACTGGCCAGAGATACTCTCAACTCCCCTGTGCCCCAATCAGGAGGAGCCCATGCTGGTGCTGGTACAGCTGGACAGCCAGGCTACTAGCACACCCACACTTTCACCCCTCCTGGTGAACCCACCAGAGAATGCCTGAGTCCTCACCACAAACTCAGTCCCACTGAGAATGTAAGCCCAGATGTGAGGAGCCCAAATCCTAACTTGCAGTTCTCCCCACCTCCCTCCAAATCTGGGAGCAGGGAGGCAAGAAGCCCTTCTTCATGGGCCCATAGGGGAGCTGTGCACCAGGCCAGGCCCCACAGGGTCTCTGGGACCCACGTGCTTTTTCACATGCAGAGTCCAGGGCACATGAGGCCTCAGGGGCCAAGTAGGCTCTACTCTCCTTCCAGAGGGCTTATCTGGGCCTGTGTCTGGGCTCAAGAAACAGGCATGAAGGGTGTGGCTGATGAAGGGCTGCCTAGCCCACCAGGCTTCAGGGCAGAGCATTGTAGGTAGGGGGCAAGGGGTCCTATTTGCACTGCCCCCGCACCCCCACCCCACCTCCTGTTTCCACTGCCTCCTTCACAGGAGAACAGGAAGCCAGGAAGTGGTCAGCCGGCAAGGTTTCCTTCCTTTCTCACCAGCTACTGGGGGCCTTGACAACGTGGCCTGACCGGTGGGGACCCACATATTCTCGGGTTGGGAATTTCTGTGGGAAGATGATCTATTTGACCTGTGGGACCCAGAGACACACTGGAACTGGAGCCTTGGGAAACCAGGGTGGTTCCTGGCTGATGTGCTCAGCTCACACCCTCACCCCCATACCGGGATGCCCAAAGAGCTGCCCAGCAGCCACCAGTAGCTCCTAATGGGCAAACCTTCTTTCCTCAGACTGTAGGAACACCACACCTCCTACTATCAGGGGAGTAGGGAGAAGGGGAACATCCATTTTAGTCCTCCAAGGCTCCCTCCCATCAGAGAAGGCTGTCCAGAGGCATGGCTTGGAGTTAGTGCCTTGAGCAGAGGGCTTAATCCTTGGTCCTGAAATCAAAGCTCAGTGCCTGGATTTCCCCTCAGAGACACCCTGAGTCCCCAGTCCTGAGCAGAACTAGCGGTAGGGGTGGGGTCTTACCTGTCCCTCTTCTCACTGCACTGCGGGCCCCGCCCACACTTAGGGTCCCTGTGTGTTTGTTCTCATCCCCTTTCCTTCCTGTGGTTAAACCCAAGAAACACATTCCCCTTGAAGCCTCACAGGCTGAATATGAGACAGATCCGGCAAAGTGGCACCTTTGGTCAAAGTGATGGCATCTGCATGAGGACTCTAGGTGGATGTAAGCTGTTCTCCCCTCCTCCAAATTGGGGCTAGAGGAGTCTGAGTGAGCGCTCCAGGGGCCAGCCTGTAGGTTAGACTTGAGTTCTAGAGTCAGACTTAGATCCTGGTTCAGACTCCCTTGTTGGGCCACTTTGGACAAGCTCTCTGAGCCTCAGCAAGTCCTCTGTAAAATGGGGCTGTTGGGAGCATTAATTGAGAGAACATGGCTGAGAAGCTGGTCCAGAGACTGCTCTGACTCAAGGTATTACAGGTGAGGTTCCTTGGCAACCCAGATCCACAAGCCCAGCACCTTATCAGCAGGAGGGGCCCTGGTCCTATATAACTGGGAATTTGGAAATGCTGTGCCTAGTCCCACTTCCCGAGAACCACCAAGTCCTAGGATTTCTGGAGAGTCCAGCACGTCTCTGCTCAGAGCTGGGCACTGAAGGCCTAACCCACTCAAGTCCCCTGAGCGCTCAAATCAAAATCTCATCACCAGAGAAGCCTGGTCCTCCCCAACATACACTGAGCCAGCCCACAAGCCTTACTGAGGCTCAGCTTTCAGGATTGATTTTTCTTTCAAAAACAGGAGCCACTGCCAGCAAAGTGGACAAGATTTGAAACCTCAGTCCCTCGGCACTCCATGCCCAAGGCCTTGGCTCAGTTTCCTGCTGAAGCAAGAAGCTTCCTGTCCTCCTTACACCTAGCCCTGAGTCCCTGGCCCAGGGCTGGCTGGGAGTGATTACATGACGGGAAGTTTCCCGGCAGCCCCAGCAGGTAGAGAATATTAGCCCATTTGGACTGTTGCACAATGGACGACAATCCTGACTTCAACAACCTGGACGTTGTGGCTCAGGATGAGAGAGGAGTCTGAGGATGTGCCAATCCAGGACCAGATGGAAACCGGTGCCTGCCAGTCTCCTACCTGTCCCCAGCCCTAACAAGACAGTAAATAATCAACAACAAAAAAAGGGGGGGACACAGCCCACCCTGACCTGACTGCTCCTCTTCCTGGTTACCCAACTGACCAGCTGACCACCTATTTGTACATTTACAAATGCATATACCAGCACAGAGCCCCCAACAGCCCCCAGCCCCAGCATCACTGCAGACCACATCCAGACAAGAAGTGGTGCTAGGTCTCGAGCCTTGTTTGTCCATGACTGCTTATGTGAACGGACTCCTGATGTGGCGCTGTAGGATCAGCACTGGACTGTGAACCACAAGATCGGCAATTCAAACCCACCAGCCACTCCTTGGAAACGCTATACAGGGTCGCTATGAATTGGAAACGACTCCATGGCACTTACCAGCAACAAGAGCTCATGGGAACACAGACCCATCCAGACTCCCTGAGGTCCAAGCCCTCCTTACCGTCTGTTTGGATCCCCGTCGGGCTCCTCGGCTTCTGCATCCCAGTCCCCAGGCTGCGTGGGAACATGTGGGCCAGAGAACCTGGTACCAGGACCTTGGGCACAGGCCCCCAACAGTCCCCACCTCAGGGCCCCCCCCAGGCCAAACAGCAGTGTCAAGATCATCTCTGCTACTGAGGCAGGTTTGGGCTCAGCTTGACCAAGTGACTCCAGAAACTGCCAGTGACGTCATCCTCAGATTAAGTCTCAGAAGGAAAAGAAAACTCAGGACAACAAAGAGAGGAAGTGGCCTAGGCCGGCCCCCCGGCGGGCGAGGCAGCCAACATACTAACAACACAGGTCGGATCCTGCGCTGCAGAGGATTGGGGTCAGGGACACTGGGGGATGTGAGTAGGCACAGGGTGAGGAGCTAGCCCCACCACACATGCCTCCTGGAAATCTGGTCCTTGGAATCTGGAAAACATAAGCTTCACAGTGTGTCTGCAGGCAGTGGTAGGATCAGTCTTGGGGAATGTGTTGTTGTTGTTAAGTGTTGTCTAATGGGTTCATAGAAACCCTGTATAGTGTTTCTGAGGAGCAGCTGGTGAGCCTGAACCGCAGACATTGCGATTCAAACCAGCACATTCATTAACACATAGAGCCAAACCAGGACATCTTTGGGAACCTGCTCCTTAGGGGGTACTTCATACCTACTTAGCACTTTTCACCACTGGGCAGTAGGAGCCAGCAGTGGTGGGGGCTCAGAGAGGAAGAGGGAAGCCTTTGTGTGTCCCTCTGGAGTGGATTAGGAACACTCAGTGTACTTGTGAGTAGCTGGGAAGTCAGCTGCTGCCATCTGTGGATTGTGACCCCTGCCCTTCCTGGGCCACTGGGGGCATTGGCAAAGACTTCCCCATTCTCTGCACTGGTTCCCCCGCAATGTAGTACAGCCCCTGTGAGTGGGCAGTGTAGCTGAATGCAAGGCAGCGATGGATAAGGAGGGGTTCTGTTCCCATAGCCCCTGCTGCTTGAAGAGAGAAGGAGAGCAGAAGTGAGTCTGGTTCTCCTGCCTGGAGTGGCGGGGAGAGGAGGGCAGTGACTGGAACCCTCCCTCTCTCCTTCCCTCCCTGCTTCCCTTCCCTGGCTGGCTGGGCTCCAACCGGTCACCACATCAATATTTCATCCGAATCAATAAGAGGCAGCAGAGACAATAAGAAGCAGCCGACTCATAGGAGGCAGCAGAGACAGCGGCTGTCGCAGCCTGGCCAGCTTGCAGCCAGCAGCACGAAGGGCGTCAGCTCTCCATTCCTGCCCTTCACCATGGACGTCTTCAAGAAGGGCTTCTCCATTGCCAAGGAGGGTGTGGTGGGTGCCGTTGAGAAGACCAAGCAGGGTGTGACTGAAGCAGCTGAGAAGACCAAGGAAGGGGTCATGTATGTGGGTGAGTAGGGGCACAGCAAGGTAGGGGGCTGGCAGGGCCATGGTGATGGAGGGTTGGCAGCTGTGTTCCCTTTGGTCTGACCTTCCTCTTAGGCTCAGGGAGGTATGGGGGGGGGGGGCGGTTGTGCTGGGAGGTTGAGGGCTTAACCACTGAGCTGGGATTTCCAGGTTTTGTAGCACTCTGTTCCCAGACATCAGTGTCTGTTCACCTGTGCCCTCCTTGGAGGTCCCAAGGGTCTCTAGGAGACCCAGACCTCAGACCCCACTCCCCAGGCCCCCAGTTGACAGCTGACCACCTGTTTGTACACATACAAATTCATATAAAAGCACACACACACCCGTAGCCCCCAGCCCCGGCTTCACCGCTGGCCTACAGACACCACAAGAAGCGGCACTAAGCTGGGAGCCTTGTTTGCTCATGGCTGCTCATGTGAACACAGCCCCACCCAGACCCTGGCCATGCCTCAGGTGTCCACATGAAGCTGCTGCAGTCAGGTCACAGGTTCCCAGAGGGGAGGGAGGGATAGAGGCTGCGGAGACAAAGGTCCATCTCTCGTCATCCCTACTAGGCAGAGTAGATGACTTAGCACAAAGCTGCCCAGTCCTACAGCTGTTGCTGGGGCCCAGGGCTACACCTGGGATGGGGTCTGGACTCTGGGCCCAGCCAACTCAGCCAACAGTGCCCCTACCTCCCGCCTGATCTCTTTATTCCCCTCATCCTGTCTTGTCCCCTTCCTGTCCTGTCCACTTCCTCCAGGCACTGCAGGAAGCAGTCCTTTGAAGGGTCATTGTGGCCCCCAGACACCATCCCTCACTCCCCACGGTTCCCACAGCATATATATCTCTTCTGTGATGTTTTCCCTGACTCCTCAAAACACCATGAAATGATGCTTCCATTTCCTCCCCAGGAGCCAAGACCAAAGAGGGTGTTGTACAGAGTGTGACCTCAGGTAAGGAACCCCCAGGACCAGGAGACAAGGGAGCTTGAACCCCCTTAGGATTCTTCCCCCATAATACTGAGGATCTAAGCCCAGGACCCTCCCTGACTCCCCAAGCCCTACATAGACTTAGACACCTCTAGACTTGATGTTAGACCCTAAGTGGGACCCCACTCCATTCGCATCAGAGCTCCATCCAAATCAGAGAGAGGGGAATCTAGGATATTTGGCAGAGCCAAAGTTCTGAGTCCCTTGGGAAGGGGCTGGTCCTGCCTAACTTGGCAGGCCCAGATCCAGGTGGGGCGGGGTTGGTTATGGCAGAAGCCTGCCAGAACCATCCTCCACAGTTGCTGAGAAGACCAAAGAACAGGCCAATGCGGTGAGTGAAGCCGTGGTCACCAGCGTTAACACCGTGGCCACCAAGACCGTGGAAGAAGCAGAGAACATTGCAGTCACATCCGGGGTCGTGCGCAAGGTGAGCCCGGGTTCCCATTCCTGGCTTCTGTCTGGCCCCATCCTTCTGCTGAGAGGCATGGTTCCCCCATAGGACATCGAGGGAAATGACCTTCAGGGGCCAGATTTGGCTACAGAGTCAACCCTTAACTGCACACCTACTGGGTGCTAGGGTCTGTGCATATTCATTTCATATCCATTAACCCTGAATCCTACAAACGCCGCTTTTGAGGGAGAGAGTTTGAGGCCCATTTTATAGATGTGGAAATAAGGTCCAAAATTTCTCCCTCCAGACGCCAACCAGCATTTCACTTGACAAGTGAAAACAAGGTTTTCTGGACCCACGTACAGATAAGCAGAATCCGGGTGTGTGTGTCCATGCTTCAGGCTGAGTCACTGTCCATAGTTTCCGTCTCTTCCTGGGAGGAACCAGGAAACAGCGCCCCCTGGTGATGGGAATGCTGTGAGGGTTCTGAGCCCCACCCTGCACCTACATCTTTGCATGTCGATGTGTGTATGTGTACGCTAGTGTCCTGAGGGAGGCCTGGTGTAGTACTGTAGGATAAGCACTGGACTGTTAAACCTGAAGGTTAACAGTTCAAACCCCCTCACCACTCCTCAGATCCTCAGAAACCCTGTACAGGGTCGCTATGAGTTGAAATTGACTCAACAGCACTTAACAACAGTGTCCTGATAGCTGAGCACACAGGTGCAGTGGGGTTCTCCTGGAGGCGATACAGGCTGGACTGGTTAGTAGGACTGTCCAGACACAGAGCAGGCTCCACTTCTAGTATTTACACATATTAAGTCATCTAATCTACACCAAATCCATGAGTTAGGGCGTGGGAATGGAGGCCCAGAAAGGATGAGTATCGCGCTTAAGAGCACACAGCTAGTTCATGTGAGCTGGATCCTGTGTCTGGGTCTAAGTGGTGAGGACCAGGACTCCAATCTGGGATGAGGGGCTGATTCCAGAGATGCATCATCTCCAACTTGGTTTAAGGCTGCCTTCCAGAGAACTCACCTACCTGGTACAGGTGGAGTGGGAAGCCCCCAGTGCATCCAGCCCTGAGAACCCCTAGGGATAAGGATAAAGGGCTTTTCCCCACTCCTGGCTTCCAGGGGCTCACAAGGGTCACCATGTGCTTGGAGCAGGCAGCTGCTCCCATTTTTGAGTTCCCAGCTCTACCTCTTTCTAGCTGTCTCACCTCAAAAATTCTTTGACCTCTCTGGGTCTCCACTTCCTCATGTGTAAAATGGGGTTGAAAGTATGTGTGTCATTGGGCTACGTTATGATTCAGGAAGATGGGCACATAAAGCTGTTAAGCCTGGCTCATGGTACATACCCAATAAATGGTAATGAGAGCATCATCACCAGAGGCTTCTGAGTAGGACTCACAAGTGGAGACTGCCCAGGAGACAGCTGCACTAGGGAAGCCCCATCTCACACCTGGCCCCTTCCGGCCCATTCTCCAGCAAATGAGTGCCAGGGATGGGGCCAGGGAGGAGGGGCCGGTGAGCCCTTGGAGCTGCCCCATGGAGGCTGAGTTCCTGGTGACACCCACAGTGAGCTGTCTGACAGCTCATGCCACCGGCCCCATTACCCACCTTAGACAGGTGACCATCTCCACCTGCTCTTCCCCTAGAGTTTGCTTTATCTCGCAGGGTTCAGAGTCCTTTTATGCCCTACCCCATCAAGGGGCAGGATGAACCTGTGATAGCATGGAGGTGGTAGGACCCTCCAGAGGTAGGGGCTGAACCAGGGTCCAAGCAGCTCACCCAGTCTGGTCCTGCCCACTCCAGCTGTCACATGGCTATTCCCCATCATAGCAAGGATCCGGCTGGCCTGGAGTATAGGAGTATAGAAGGAGGTGGGAAGGTGGGAAGTATCAATGCTACTGATAACAGAGGTTGGCCTGGAGCAAACCAGACCTGATCTCCACCAGCCCCACTACTTTTTAGTTTTGAGGCCCTGAGCTGGATGCCTCAGGGTTCCAGTGTGCAAACAGCAATGACACAGTTCTCTTCCTCAGGCTGTTTGGGGCTGAGTCAAGCAAGGATGTGTGGTCAGGTGACTCAGGCCTGCATGGCCCCACCCTACTCAGGATTGGGTGTCCTCATAGGGAAGGCTGGACCAGGGGCTGCCCAGGGATTTGTGAATCAACTTGGGATGTGAAGCTGGGCTCCTGGACCTTGGTGGCCCCAGAAGGTCTTCACATGGCCTGCAGGGCTCCAGCTGAGGACCTTTCTGGGATTTTCTTTTCACCCTGATATTCAATCTGACCCTCACCCCTCCTCACCTCTGGTCCTTCCAGCTCTGGGAGTACTGCAGCTGGGGGCCTCTGCATCCTCCACATGGCCTCCCCTTCCCTTTGCATCCAACAGGATTCTTTGCAACCTACGTCTCCACAGGAGGATGAGGCAACCAAAGAGGAAGAAGTAATTGAGGAGGTATGAACTGGACTCTCTGTGGGCACCGAACCCTTCCCCACCTTGTGGGTGTCCTCCAGCAAGCCCCCTGTTCAGAGATGGATGTGGAGCAAGGACCCAGAGCCCTCAGGGAAAGCCAGCCTTTTGCAGCTCTTGAGCGGGATGGTGGGAGGGGCCAGTCCTGAGCCTGAAGGTGAGGTCACAGATGATGCCCGCCTCTCCCCTCACCACTCAGCCTGGGACTTAGAGGAGCTCTGAAAGTTGGGGCTGGAACTGTGTGTGAGAGTTACTCTCATTCCCAGGCTAAGAGTGGGGGAGACTAGAGGTCCCAAGACACCACCCCGCTGCCTTGGACCTGGTGTGCCGGTGGTCCTGGAGTGTGAACCTGCGGGGCTGCACCTGCTCCTGACACCCACAGGCCTGTCCTTACCACACTGCTACACCATCACTACCTTCACCTCTCTCCCTCAGACCCTCCTTCCACCTCTGGTCCTCTGATCCACAGATGATGCTGTGAATTATTATTTGTTTCTGTTTTTTATGATTCCAAATAAAACTCAAATCCACATTCCTGGTCATGCAGTCCTGTGCTTCCTCTTTATTACTGCCTTGTTTGTAAAGAATCCTCCTGGGCCCTCCTGAGGAACAAGTGTAGCCTGTCACGTAGGTTGGAAACAGGTAACCTACAGGTACATTGGGTGTTTCTGGGAGCTGCTGAGAGCAGGCACTGCCTTCACCCCAACCCCACTCACATGGTCTTCGGCTCTACCCTGACAATCTGCAGAACACACTGTCTTCAGTAGGCAAGCTCTAAGCACCCCATGTTTTGAGTTTTGGCTCTACCTCCAGGTGGATGCCTGCTTGCCTGCTGACTGTCCTTTATAACCTATGGTGCCAGGAAATGCATCTGTGCATCCAGGGCTCCTGTGTCGCTCAGGGAACGGGGACACCAAACACCCTGGCTGGGCCAGACAGTTACCAGCAGCACCCTCATCACAACCACAGTGAGATACAGCTGGTACCCAGGGCCCTTCCACCCAGCTCCACTTAGGCTTGAGTGCCCAGCTGAGCTGGAGTGAAAGAAGCCCCTCCTTCACCAAGAAGTGCCTCCGGGTATCATAAAAACAAACTGCACGAGATGCAAGCCGCCTTCAGAGGGGGTTGTGGCTCCTCCTGCAGAGAAAAAGAGTGAAAACACACATTTATTTAGCTCCCATGTCTGGGGCACCACTCAGCGCTTTGTGGATGCCATTTTCAGAACAGACCTTGGTACTAAGTGGTACTGTCTCAGTTTTACCAAGAAGAAAACTGAGAAACAGAAAGATTAGGAAGTGGGAGCCTGGTCCGGAGCTACTCTGTTGATCCCCACAGCTCCAGCCTTGTGAACTCCATGAGTCTATGACAGATTGTCCACCTTACCCCCTGAGGTTTCAAAACAACCTGCGGCCCAGCTAGTCAGTGTCCCACACAAAGGGACTATGTGTACCATGCCCTGGAGGCCTTGGCACGGTTCTCTGGGGGCCCTGATACGCTTGATAGCTAGACAGTTGGTCTCTAAGTGTCTAACAGCATCTAAGTAACTTGCCCATGTCTCCAGTTCTGAATTTCCAAACTGGAGCTGAGTCCACAACTGGTCCCAGAAACTGCCTGTCAATGCGCTTCGTTGGGCCTCCAGGGTGGGAAGCAGGGGTCCAAGGCAGCCCAGAGGCTGGGACCCTCCCAGTACAGCTGCACTGGGTTATATCCTGACCTGCTGGCTCTGGGTAGCCACTGCTAAAGAGGCAGAAAAGTGCCAGGGGATGCTGGGTCTCTCTGCTCCCTGAACCGTACTTTAGGCAGGAGAAAGGGGGTCTGAAAAGGTTCAGGGCAGTAGGGTTGTCTCTGATCCCTGGCCCAGACATGTGCACATCAGCAGGCATGTGCATGATCCAGGTGGTCGGTCCCCCTGGGTCTGGGTGTGCCTGAGAGCTCTCTGGCCTAGAAGAGAAAGCAAAGAGGAACAGGGCTGGCTAGCACAGTGTCTGGGGGTGTAGAGAGCAGCTCATGCAAACCAGGCCTCTGGGGACAGCATTTACTAGGCTCCCAGTGCCCTTTGCCTCTGCTCCCCACCATAGACACATACTCAGGGCCTAGACCTGGCTTCAAATGCCTTCCTGGAAGGGTTCTGGTAAACTACCTGTTACTTGCTGGATTATCTGAGGGGTGGTACCCGACCTCCTTGGGGAAGTAGGCACCCTTCCAGAAAAGCCCAGCACCCTACTCTTGCAAGGCCCTCTACTGTGAGCTGGACACCCTCAGTCCATTGAGTCTTTACAGTAACACTTTGGGGAGGTGTTGTTGTTATCACCATATCAAGGTGGAGTCCTGGTGTGGCGTTGTGGGTTAATGCACTGGACTGCAAGGTCGATTGGAACAAGAGAACAAGATCAGCAGTTCAAGCTCACCAACCACTCCTTAAACGCTATGACTCAGAATCAACAACATCAAGGATGGGAACACTGAAGCTCAGAGAGGTGAAGGGACTAGCCCAAGGGTGAACTTAAACCCAAGAGGTCTGAGTCCAGAACCTGCTGCTTATGGCCCCTCTGAGCCATCTCACCCCTCACCCAATCCAGAAACTGGCTGTCACCGGTGAGTCAGAATCAACTGGACTGTAAGGAACAACAACAAAGGCAGGCTGGGGGCTGGGTTTGGGCTGCACTCCCCAAGTGCAAAGCAGCAGTCAGACAGCTTCGCTCAGTGCCTTTGTGCCCCAGGCAAGGCCAGCACGGGATGGCAGCCAAAACTTCATCCAAGCCTGGTGTCTGTCCCATCGCCACCTGATTTCACTGCCTGACCCTTCCTCTTGCTCAAGGATGCCCCTGGTTCTATTAATCTGTACTCAGTGGTATGTGCCCCTGAACTTCCAGGCTCCCCTATTAGGTCAGATCCTCCCCTGCTCTGACCCTGCCTCCCCTGCTCTGACCCTCCCCAAATAGGTCCTGGGTATGGATCAGGGGAATGGACCTGGGTAGGCAGGCAGGGGCTTCTCAAGACAGCCTCAGAGAGAGGGAGGAAGAGGAGAGAGAACACATCAGGGTCTCAATGCAGGCCTCAGAGATGAAGAGGGGGAGTCTAAGAGGGCAGCCTCCAAGTTCAGAAGTCAGACTTTCAAGTGGGAGAGTGCGACAGCAGGATGGGGTACCCGTGAATACTGAGGGGTGTCCCTCGCGGGTTGTTTAACTGTCCTTGGGATTCCTGGTACCTCCACTCATGCACAGGTCCCTAACCTCCCCTCCAGGGACCCCCAGGTTGTCACCAAGCCTTGTATAAGCTCAGTTCCAGGAAAGGAGACCTGAAGCAAGTGTCTGTGGCTGGGCTGCATCCTTCATTGTGCGACTCTGGGAGAGTCTCTGCTCCAACGGTGCTTCCTGTTTAACTCTGGGGACCAATGGTGAAGCCTTACCTGAGCAGGGTACCCGTGACCTGCCATCCCTGCTCCTCCTCCCTCCCACCTTGGGCTGCATCCTCCTCCTTTCTCTCCTCCCTCCCCGTCAAAGGCTTGCCCTCACCTAGGAGATTTACCTGATGTGCCCACTCACTGTGTATTGTGTATTGGCTGGGTCCCAGCAGCTAAGTGGCAGACAACTAACTGGTTGAACTATGTGTGTGGGGGCTGGCTGGGACCACGGTTGCCAGGTTTACAGCCCAGAGTCGCGTATGCTAGTTCCAGCCATGTGAGTTTGGATGAGACTCAACTGGACCCCTCTGTGCCTATGTTTCCTAGAAACCAGATCGTTGTCAAGATTAGACCAGGAGACCGAAGTGTCAGGGCAGGGCCTGGCCTGTGGTAAACGATCAATAAAAGACCGATGCTATTATTAATTTCAACTCTCCTGACCTGGAGCTAACCCCACACTCATGACTTGGGGCATCTTCAAGGTCTCCTAGAGACGCGTCGCGGCGACTTTGCAGGGCAGGAGCATCAGAAGTGCCTGCGCCCATCTCCCGTCCCAACTCCTTTTTTAACGACTGATCCACCCCCTTTCCGGATCCCTGATGCAGCTCCTTTCAAGCCCGTATCCCCTTCCCATCTCCAGGATCTTCCTTCCCACGGCCACCCTCCCTGGCTAGAGTGTGCTCCAGGGACTGCCGAACCTGGAACAAGGCCCGGTCACTCCCCGGAGCCCATCTGCAGGGAACCGCCCTGTGCCCCCCTCCCCCGACAACCCGCGGGGCGGGTCAGTCCTGGGGCGCCTTAAAAACCCGAGCTGGTGCTCTCGTCGCACAGTTCTGAGCAAGATCCTACTACACTCGGCTATCCTTGACTACTCCACAGACCACCTCCAGTCATGGCCAGCAAGACCTTTCAAGACCTGAAGCAGCAGGTGGAGGCGGTGACCCAGGAAGCGGGTGAGGATAGCGCACAACCTGGGGCAGAAACAGATGCGGGTGGAGTGTCTGAACAACTTGAAATCTGGCTGGAGCTTAGAAAGGCCCTTCCCTAAGATGGAGGGGTGCTTTCGGATCAGTGAGAGAAACGGTGCCCCGAGGGAGGTGGGGGCACAGCTGTGCCTGAGGAATCCAGGGTATGTACTTTGTGCATTGCCAGAGACTATCCGAGGAGGCGAGGAGGCTGCTAGGGCGGGGAATGGCCCAACCCCGTCCTTAGCCGCGGGCGAAGGTCTACTGAACGCAAGCTCCTGCCCTCGCCCGTTAGGGCCTTAGTGCACAGGGCGGAACTGCAATGCGAGAGGCGGATCCAGACAGCACTGGGCTTTATTTCGACCCCTCCTCCAAATGACCGTTTCCTTACTTTTAAATCGTGCCTATGAATTTAAAACTCAAGGTCAGCAGTTTGAAACTACCACCTGTTCTGCGGGAGAAAGATGAGGCTTTCTGCTGCCATAAAGATTCAGAAACCCTATGCAGGGTCGCTTTGAGTGGGAACGGACTTCACAGACCACCACCACCACCACTGAAGCTTCTACAACTCTTCCTCCTTAGATCAGAGGCTATACAATGTAGGATTTCGAAGTTGGGGGTTAGGGGCTATGGCAGGATCGTGGGCCCACCAGGGTTAGCCTTTCAGCGTCCTGCCCAGACTCCCTTGTGAATCTGGCACCAACCCATCCTCAAACCAACCCCTCTTTTCACCAGTGCCCCAGCAAAAGACTACAGTTCCCTCATTGATACTCAAATGCTACCAAGAAGCTATTGTCTCCAGAAGTCTTTCTCCTGGACTTCACTTTTCCCATTTGTAAGCTGGATGCAAGGTATTATGCTGATGGCACAAATAGTTAAGCAAGTGCTTGGTTGCTGGCCAAAAACTTGGCAGTTTGAACCCAGCCTTTCTGTGGGAAAAAGACCTGGTGGTCTGTTTCCATAAAAATTACAGTCAAGAAAAATCTATGGGCTAGTTCTACTGTTACATGGAGTTGCTATGAGTTGGTACAACTCCAGGGTACATAAAAACAAGCTGGATGCCAAGTATCCTCTGGTGGTTTCCTGTCTGAGTCAGACAAGGACCCCAGGGACCTCTCTGAGCAGATCCAAGGCCTGCCTGCTTGCTAACCTTCCCCCAAGAATGGGGTCTGAGAATGTCAGCACCATGGATTAGTCACATCTCTGCATGACCTACCTGACCACCTGGAAACCCATCCACAGGCAGAAACTGTGGTCCAGAGATGCCTGGACTTGGAAGTTTCTCACCTCTTTTCTGCACTTTGACTCCTTAAGCTGCCTGCTCAGTGGGGTGACTCACAGGAAAAAGGAGGTGGGGACAGAACCTTGCAAAAGTTTCTAGGACCAAGTGCAGCAGTAGTGGGCTGGGTTGTTGGGAGATGTAGTTAAAGAGGGTGGGGAGACTCTGCCCAGGCCATGCCCAGCAGCAGCTGCAGCCCAGATGCCAGCTCAAACCTAGACATGCTCACCTTCCTTTTTCTAGTGGATATGTTCTCAGCAATCCTAGAAATGGCAAGGGAAGCCAGCCACAAGAGAGGGACCTAGAGTTATAAATAAACAAGAACAGCCTAGAGACATGGAAAGGGCTGTGCCCCTCAGTGACTGGGTGGTCTTGGGCAAGGGAGTTCACCTTGTTGGCATCTTCCCATAGGCCTTAGGACAGAGTACGGTGGACATCATCTGGGGAGCTGGTATGGTGGCACCTCTGTGGTCAGGTGGGGTCTTAACAGGAATACTCTCTCTTTGTTCCAGTGACAGCAACCGGAACAGCAGCACAACAAGTGGTGGATCAAGCCACAGAGGCGGGGCAGAAAGGTGTGGTGAGGCTGGAGAGGAGGGTGTAACAAGAAGGCCTACCGCCTCAGTATATCCCCACCCTTACATACCCCTCCATTCACACTGCTCTGAGTCAGGCTTCCTAGGAAGGGAGCCCCTGGGCCAGGCTGCCACGGTGGGAACAGGTTGGGGTTGGTTCCCCAAAGCTGTGTCTCACCTACGCTCTCCTTTCCTTCCCCAGCCATGGACCAAGTGACCAAGTCTACCCAGGAAACCATCGACAAGACTGCTAACCAGGCTTCAGAGACCTTCTCGGGTTTGGGAAAAAAATTTGGGATCTTGAAATGACAGAAGGGAGACACTGCAGTGGCTTCCGGTCAGACCCCGGGTCAGCCAAACCTGGCTTTGAGCTATGCTCCGCCCCCTTGGACTGACCCCTCATTAAAGCAGTTGTATCCACCCTGTGTCTGCAGCATTCTTCCCCCACTTGGACCAAGCACTCCCTCCAGTCAAGAGCAGGGCCCCTTAGTCCAGAAGCCCAGACACATTTCCAGAGTCCTGGCCTCCCCAAGTTCTGAAACTTGGTTTGAATCCTTTCAATCCTAAATCTAAATTCAACCTCATCTAGGTGTGTGCTCCTCCTCCATCCAATCAGGAGCCACCCCCTACCCTTTCTGGCTACTGGAGTCTGGTCTCTGCTAGCAGGGGGTTCTCATGCCCCAGAGTCTCCAGGGGCTCAACTCTGGGAGAATGATGAAGGTCTCCGAGTGCCGCCGCCCCGCCGGGTGTTAATGCGCACGTCCTACCGGCGGTGAGTCACCGCCTCGGAAGGCCCCCGCCCTGGCCCCGGGAGGGAGGGCAAGGGCTGCGGGGCCGCACAGGGCCGTGCACGTGAGCATGAAACGCATGCACCCGGCCGCGTGTGCGCGCTAAGGCAAGAAACCCCTCCTCCAACCGACTGGGATGCCAATAGCCTCTGGCCCAGGACCAGCCTGACATTTCAGGCGGGCTGGCCCACGCACTTCTGATTCCCTCCCACCTCCCACTCAACACGTGTTCACGCACGCGATACCACACCCTACTGCTGGGTGACTTCCTATTGCCCCAGGCTAACGCTCAGCCCCAGTGTGGGCACTGGCCAATGGCCGCTGTGGCCCATTTGTTCGAACCTCCTGGCACATTTCCACTGGAGATAACCGATCCCTTCCCCACCTCCATGCCTTTGCACATTCTATTCTTTCAGCTGGTAATGATTCTGCCCCCTTCCGGTGAACCGCGTGTGTAGT
>NW_006408864.1:1884047-1887043 GCF_000296735.1 Chrysochloris asiatica | reverse complement strand
GGGCAGTGTTTCATTCTGCTGTGCATAAGGTCGCTATGGGTCAGTACCGACTCGATGGCACCTAACAACAACAACTATTCAGCACTTCCCAGTCCAATGAGACTTGCTGGAAATAGCCCCATTTTCCTTTTTCCAGCAGACTCCCTGGTCGGCCACCAGGGGGCAGTGGCCTCCTCCTCGGCTCCCTGCCCAGGTCAGCTCAGGTGATGATGTGCTTAGATCTCCCATCAGAGATGTCTCTCCTGCAGAGGGACACGTCTCTTCTCTCTCACATCCAACATTTCCCAGTCTAGCACCCGGCCCACCTCCATGCTTGGTTGCTTGTTGCTGACTGTCCCAAAGAGGGCCTCCCGAAGTCTGCAATTGGCAATTGAAGGAATTCAATTGCAAAGAGGGCCAAGGCTGTACCCTCACCCAGAGGGAGAGTCCTTGAAGTGACACCCGGGTATTCGGGCCTCTTTCTGCATCTCCAAGAACCAACTCCCTCCATCCAGGAACAGGTGCATGGTAGGAAGTGGCCTCCTCTGGCTCACAAGGAGGCTGGAAAGCCTGTGGCTGAAGGAGGCGGATGTTCTGGAGTGCATCCTTCCCCCACATAACACAAGAACCCTGCCCGATTTGGCGAATTAATGCGGTTAATCCTGTTCTCCTTGAGACTGATTACTTTAGGGTGTGTATGTGACCTAGTAAGGAGCCCTGGCAGCACAGACCGAAAGATGTGGCAGTCTGCTTCCCTAAACAACCCTATCAGGCATTTCTGTGCTGCCCTGTAGAGTTGCTATGATTCGGAATTGACTTGATGACAATGTCTAGTTTGTTTTTAGTCTGGCCCAGTCTGGTAGCGAAGTGGTTATGAATGGGGCTGCTAATCTCACAGTCAGCAGTTCTAAACTACCAGCAGTTCTGACGGAGAAAGATGAGGCTTTCTGCTCCTGTAAAGATTTACAGCTTCAGAAACCCTATACAGGTCAGAACCAATTCCGACACATAACCACCACCACCACCACCACCAGTCTGGCCTAGGGAAGGAGTGGTCAGGTGGAGGAAGGGGGAGTCTAGAAGAGGATTTTCATGTTTAATAAAAGGACAAAGGGAAGGGATACCCTCATCTTGCACTGACTTTTGTCGTTGTTATTGTTGTTGTGACTGAAAATGATTCCTACACGGGGACAACTGATTGCAGCCATAGGAGGAAGAAGCCCAGGAAACCCCACTTGCAGAGGAGGGCAGAGCAAAGGACCTGAGTTTTCAATTACTTTATCAACTGAGCCTCAACTACCACACAGCTGTTTGAAAGGATACATCCGCCCCAGTTTGAGCCACTGTGAATTCGGTTTTCTCCTGCAAATAAGAGCTTAAATCCTTCCATGCTACGTGGACTTCTAGGTCCTGCTCTGCCTGGCTTCCCCATATCCTCTGACTCCTCTTGAAGCCTCTTCCTCTCAATTTTGCCTTCATTTTCGCTCATGTTGGTGCTCCTGGTCCCTTCCTGGGTCTTCAAGAAATGTTCAAGAAATGTCTAGAAATGTTCTCCATCCTCTCCCATAAGCCACCCTGTCCAGCTGATCCCTGTTCTTCCATCCTTCAAGGCTTAGCATCCCTGATCACCAAACCTCTGCCAACCCCACCCCCACTCCAATACACACACACACATGCACATCTCCATCCCATACTTCTTTTGAAGTTAGAATTTATGCTTTCCCCTGTGTTTGTAAGGAGGCCAGGTGGTGCTGTGGGCTAAGCATTGGGCTGCTAATAGAAAGGTCTGAGGTTCAAATCCACCAGCCACTCCACAGGAGAGAGCTCAGACTGTCTGCTCTTGTAAAGACAGAAAGTAGGGACCAGGTCTTTGCTGTCCTATAGGGTTGCTATGACGTGGAACTGACTCTGTGGAAGTGAGCCTTGTGCTTATCTGTGATGATTATTTACGGGGCTATAGCCAAGTCAGCTGCACCAATGAGTGACTGTTCAGTGCCTAATGTAGTGTCATACACAGATCCATCTTTAAATACCTGCTAAATGAATGACTGAATTCTCTGAGTCCTGCAAATCGTTCATTGTTGTAGTTAAGTGCTGTTGAATCAGTTCCTTTATAGGGTTTCTGAGGTGCAGCTGGTGAGTTTGAACCAGCAACCTTTTGGTTAGAAGACCAGTGCTTACCCTACAGCACTACTTACCAAAAGGTTGGGGTTCACCAAGAGGTGCCCCAGAAGAAAGATCTGATGATCTACTTCCAACAGATCAACCTTGTGGAGCAAAGTTCTACTGTGACACACAGGCTGCCACAAATTCCAATCAACTGTACAGTAACTGGTGTTAATGCTTAAATGAATAATTTGACTGTCTTTTGTTCTCATCCTGGAGAACAGTAAGTTCTCATATCTTCAAGTTCACCACGTTGTCACTTCTTTGATGCTGTCTCTTCCCTGTCTCCCCTCCCCCCACCTGTGGGCCTGGCGTTCCCATGACACTATGTCTATTTCCGTGTGTCTGGTGAGCCCCAGAGGGCAGGGCCAAGTCAGACTTGTCTTTCACCCCATGACTAGGACATAGCAGGCAAGGCTCCCAGAGAGCCCCTGGAGCCTCTATGACCTACCAGGACCTTTGATAGGGAAATTTGTGAAACAGGTTGAGGCCAGCCGCCACTACACCTGTTGATTATCACCAGTCAAGTCTCCCCCAATCAATTTGTTCATTAGCAGTTCCCCAAAATAACTCTTAATTCTCAGTTTCCCAGTTACCCAAACACAAAGTCACTACCATTAGATTTGGGTTACCTTTAGAAACAACATGTTTGTGAATGGTGATCTTTGCCTTAAATAAATCTCTCTTGGTGTCTTTTCCTCCCTCTTCAGCACCTAGTTTTAGTAATAAGCTTTCTTTGTATTGATCTTTGTAGTCTTAACTATGTCAGCTCATCCAATACTTGGTGTTTCAACTTTGAATCCCATCAAATTAGGAATGAAACAAGGAGAAGAATTTTCTATTTCTTTGCT
>NW_006408864.1:1857577-1883626 GCF_000296735.1 Chrysochloris asiatica | reverse complement strand
CCATATTAACAATATCCTGAGTTCTCAAATGTTTGGTATTTTTGGTCTATAGCCTTTATACTTTGGTCTATAACTGAGTTTAAAATTTGTGGTTCACACTCTTGTCCTTGAATGTTTTCCAGATATTGGTGTTCTGCTTTCTGTCATAATAAGTTGAGTAATTCCTACAAGTTTGATGCCCTCTGAAATTTCTAGTAAGCAGTTTGATCTTCTGACTGGCTGCTCCAAGGAATCTTTTGTTATTGTTGTGAGATGCCTTCAAGTTGGTCCTGACTCATAGCAACCCTGTATACAACAGAACAAAACACTGCCTGGTCCTGAACCATTCTCACAATTTCTGCTGCCAGTGTGACAATTCATCTCGTTGAGGGGCTTCCTCTTTTTTACTGACCCTCCTTTTTCCAAGTATGATATCCTTCTCCAGGGACTGGTTCCTCCTGACAATATGTCCAAAATATGAAAGAGTAATCTGGCTGTCCTTCTTCCAATATAGATTTGTTTTTTCGTCTGGAAATCCATGGTACTTTTAATATTCTCTTCCAATATTATAACTTAACTGTATCAACTCTTCAACGGCCTTCTTTATTCATTGTCCAACCTTCACATGCATATGAGATTATTTTATTGAAAATACCATGGTTTCAGTCAGGTGCACCTTAGTCCTCAGACTGATATCTTTGCTCTTCAACACTTCAAAGAGGTCTTGTGCAGGAGACTTATTTAATGCAATATGTTGTTTGATTTCTTCATTGTTGCTTCCATGAGTATTGATCGGAGCAAAATGAAGTCTTTGACAAGTTCTATCTGTTCTCTATTTATCTTGATGTTATTTATTGGTCCAGTGGTGAGGATTTTTGTTTTCTTTACACGTGCATGCCAAAGTCTGTGGTCTTTGATCTTTATCAGTAAGTATTGTAAGTTCTCCTTGCTTTTAACATGCAAGGTGGTATCGTCTGCATATCTCAGGTTGTTAATGAGTTTTCCTCCAACCCTGATGCCACGTTTTTTTCTTCATATAATCCAATTTCTCGAATTATTTGCTCAGCATACAGATCAAATAAATATAGTGAAGAAATACAATGCTGGTGCACACCTTTTCTTTTTGTTACAGTGACTTTGTGTAGTCTTTCCATCTTCTTTTGATGCTTTCTGCATCATTCAATATTTTCCCCAGAGAATCAGACTTCATAGCACTATCATTTATCTTAGGGATGATGATCCTGAGTCAGCTTCCTCTGATATACAGTCCACGCTTTCAATATTAATTCTAGATTTCATTCATTTCAGAAACATTTTCTTTCTTCCTTGTTAATTTTTAAAGAGCTTTAATATTTTCACATACCACGCAATCAACTAATGTAAAGCGTACAATTCAGTTGTTTTATGTATATTCACAGAGGTGAACAGTCATGTATATGATTTATTTTCAAACATTTCCATCACCGCTGCCTCCCCTATCATGTACCCATTAGTAGTGACTCTCCATTTCTCCCAAAATCCAGCCACCAGCCCTAGACAATCTATTACGTATTTTCTGTCTCTATAGAGTTGCCTATTCTAGACATTTCATATAAATGGAATCATTCAACATGTGGGTTCTGTAAGCATAAAGTTTTTCAAGATTAGCATAAAGTTTTCAAGATTCATCCATGTTGTTATAGCTGAGTTGTTGTTGTTGTGAAGTGCCGACGAGTTGGTTCCAACCCATAGTGACCCTGTAAGGGTTTCTGAGGAGCAGCTGGTGGGCTTGAACTGCCAACCTTGCAGTTCAAACAGCTTTGCAGTCTGACGCATTAACCCACAGCGCCACACCAGGACTCCTGAGTAGTAGTGCTTAATTTTTTTGTTTAAATAATTTTCCATTGTAGGGATATACAAGAATGTATTTATTCACTCAATAATTTGTAGGTATTTGTGTTGTATATACTTTTTTTTAGCTTTTATTGTAAATTGAATGAAAGTTTACAGGGCAGATCATCAGTTTTATGTTCAACAAATCATACACCTTGTTTCATTATAATCCCTTCCATGTACCATCAGTTAACAGTATTTCCCCCTATTCATTTTAGCTCTTTTTTTTTTTTTTTTTTTTTTTTAAATATTCAGGCATATATAATCATTTAAACCACCAAAGGGCACATTCTACAAGCATGCCTCCCCTGGCGGTCAGCTCTCAGTCCCTCTCTTTCCATGAGTCTAGCGTCCTCAGCTGCTCTCTCTCTCCATGTCCCCATCTCTGCCTCCATCTCTAGTGTCGCTGCTTCTTTGGATAGGGCCCCACATTCCACTTGTGCTCTTCTCCTTTGATGATCCTAAAGTCCTCTGTTTTGTTACAAAACTTCTACCTTTGCAATTGTGACAGTCTCAATTAGTCATGATAACAATTACTCACTATTGAATCGTAAGAACTGTATCCCCATCTCTTTCACTAGACCCATCTAGACAAAATGAAAACTATTCAGTGGGGAATCTATCTTCTCCCCCACACTCTTAAACTAAGCTCCCGCTTGAAAACTTGTAAGCCAGTCACTTCATGCCTTTATCACCCCCTCATTTTAGGTAGCCCATGTATAAGTTGCCTGTCCTTATCTACCCTGTATACACAGAGGGGATAGCATTGATACTTGATGTGAAGACTCCTTCCCTCTCAGTTGGTATTTTGAGCCACTACATCCATGAGTATTGATCAAGTTCATCAAATTGTAGCAATTTACCTTCACTTTCTTTATCAAAATTGTTTTTGTTTTTATCTTCCTCTAGTTGAATTCTGATTATCATGCCATCGAGGCTAGGTCAAATGGATACTATCTGCAAGTTTGGGTGTTCTTGTGCGTCTCCCCTCACTTCATATCAGCTGGATGCTTCACTCTCAGCTCTAGTCCTCTGTGGCTATGTTTTTGTCCATGGGCTCAGGAGTCCCCAAGTCTCACCACACTTCGGACCAACCAGCTATTCCTCTTCTCTCTCGCATCTCCAGGTCAACAGGAGTCTGTGGAATGTGGTTGAATGCAGCCCATTTCTTCATTGCTGGCTTTCCCCCTCTTCCATTCACCAGTAGACCAATATGGTTGCCAGCTAGCTTACTTGCTTGCTCATTGTTCCCTTTGAGTTTCAGTCTTGGGGTGGAAGTTGTCCTGAAGGGACTAGATTGCTTGTCTTGATGGTTTCCCAGCGAACAACTTGCTTATTCTTATAGTAGCAAGTCATACTGCCATTTTTGTTTTGGATTTTTCCTGATGATCTTTCTTTGAAGTTGTATCTTCTGTTGCTCTAGTTGTTCCATGCTGGTCTGCTTGCCCTTTCTAGTGGGAATGTCCCACCTCAGAAGGTTCTGGATGGGGCTCGGGATTCCAGCTAAGGTCCTGTATACACTGCAAAGGCTCTGCAAGAGGCCTGTTTCACTAGGCAAGTTCTAGAACCCCTTTTAGGTATTCCAATCAGTTATAGGCTGAAGACGGGCATACAAACTTTCTGTAATCGTGTTTCCCAAAATTCCTTTCTATCCCAGTCATTTGTCTATTTTACAATAGAAGGCAAGGGAAACCAATATTCATAAGACAGTCAAGCATCTTAGTATTATTTCCCCTCTTCAGACTATGCCTTGATCCCTGTATTGCAGAGCCCTGTTGTTCCAAGTGCTGTATATACTTTTTTTAAAAATCTATTTACTGCGATTTGGGTGAATGTTTACAGAGCAAATTGGTTTTCCATTCAACCATTCATATACATTTTTGTTTGTGACTTTGATTATAATCCCTACCATGTAACAGCACTCTTCCCACTTCCTTTCTGGGTTTGCCACGTCTCTTTGTTTTTCTTTTCTATCCCTTCCTGCCTTCGGAGCTTCATCCTTGGGCAAATGCTGCCCTTTGATTTCACAACGCTGGATGTTCCAGGAAGTGTATACCTCCCTGATGCTATTGTTTACTCTACAAGCTTGTCTGTCGCTTGGCTGAAAGTTGGGCAACAAAGGTGGCTTGAAGGGTTAAAGAGTGACTAAGGGTCCTCATCTCAGGGGTTCTGCTAGTCTCTATTAGACCAGTAAGCCTGGTCTTTTATTAAATTATTTTGAGCTTTGTTCCACATTCCCACCTACCTTTTGTGATCCCTTTCAGAGCAGTCAGGACTGATAACCAGGCTTCATCTAGTTCTTCTGATTTCAAGGAGATGGAGACTGAGTTTCGCATGGTCTTTAGGCCTGTGAACTAATTGTTTTTGTGAGTCTTTAATTTTATACACTGTTCTTTGCTCTGGATGGGAGGATCAATACTTACACCTTAAATAGCCACTCAGAAGTTTTTAAGACCTCAGTGGCTACTCACCAAAGTAGGATGTGTAACATTGCCTTTGGGAACTGTGTTATACCAATTGATCTTGATGTCCCCCAAGACATGAGTCCCCAGGCCCAATGACTCATTTCCTCAAGGTGTTTGGAAACGGCTAGGAAGTTTTCATAACTTTGCCTTCAGGAGCAATTTCTTAATTGCATTTTAAAATAGTTGCTCTGTTTCATTGTTTTCCTCTTTGGGATTTCCAGTTATAGATAAGAGATTGTTTCTACCTGGCTTCCATAACTACTATTACTTCCCTAACATTGTACTTCTTTAATATAATCTCTTTCAAGATTTTTTTCTATTTGTTAGATAGCTCTGAAGTATCCATTTCCCTTGTGCTTCTTATAGTTTAGTGTTCATTTCTGCAATTATTTTATCTTTTTTATTTTATTTCATTCTTGAGTTATGCAAGGTCTTTTTTACCTACTCTTATTGTCTTTCCATCTTATACCAGAAATCTAGCATTTCTCTTTTGTGGACTTCTTTTGTAACTTTAATTGCTTTATTAAGTTTTCTTTTAAAATTAATATTAGAATGTTGAACAAAATTTTCCATGTGACTTATTGAGGTAACCTTTGCTGATGTGATTTCTTTATATGCAATGTAGTTTTGTTGTTCTTTGTCCGTATTGAAAAATAGTATGTTTTTACTGCTGTTGTTAAGAGCTATTGAGTCAGTTCTGACTCACAGTGACCCTGTATAGGATTTCTGAGGAGAAGCTGGTGAGTATGAACCACTGATCTTGTGGTTAGCAGGTCAGTGCTTAACCTACAGCACCACACCTGGACCCCATGTTTTTACTGTTAGGTATTTAAAAAGAAAAACTCAAGTATAAAAGAATATCTATGGTATGCTACCCTTATTGTGAGAAATAAAGAAGATGTAAAAGAATATCTTTGTTTATTTGTGGAAAGAAAATGCTAAAAGGATAAATCAGAAATGAAAGAGATAGGTTATCTATAATTGGTTAATTATGACCCTGGAGGAATGGGAAAAGAGTAGCAGGGATGAGGAACACTCACTTCTCTGAGCATGTCTTTCTGTATAGCTCTGACTTGCAGAATCTCTATTATGTTTTGCTTGTTGTTGTTGTTGTTAAGTGCCACTGAGTTGGTTCTGACTCATAGCAACTCTGTGCACAACACAACAAAACACTGCCCAGTCCTATGCTGTTCTCACAGCTGGTGACACGTTGCAGCCACTGTTTCACTTCATCTCATTGAGGATCTCTCACTTTTTCTCTTTTGATTATTTAACAAATTTATTTATTAATATAAACAGACAAGGCAATCCAAGTCTGTAGTCTCAACAATAGGCTAGGCCAATTCTAGAATAATAATAAAGAAATTCAGTCATGTACTACTAATAATATAAATGAAAGTTGAAAATATTGGCAATTTATCTTTCATCACACTGAATAGAGGCTAACTGTTTTGAGATACTATATTGTCTGGGCCTTATTTGGGGGGGGAGTTGGGGTGGGTGGGTAGGAGTAAAGAGTGAGGGTTAGAGTTAGGACTATGACTAGGTCTTGGCTAGGCCTAGTGTTAAGATTATGGGTAGGATGCAGGTTAGTGTTATGGGTAAGGGTTGGGCTGGGGCTAGGAGTAAGTCTTGGTCTAGTTTTTAGTGTTACAGTTGTGTTCATTTTGATTTTATTATTATTTTTTAATTGAAAGCTACTTGATTTCCTCTTCATTTGAAAGTTCTGTAAGTACATTATTTCCTCTATTTACTTTGTTTTTGTTGTTGGGGCAACTATATTTTGGGTTGTCTGTTTTTAGTCTTGTAGGTCTGTTTGCTTGAATACTTCTATAATGGCCTTGAGTTCTGGGTGATCTGTCATCCATGTTAGTCTCAGGTTGTTGTCTGCTGTTGTTCGTTCTCTGTCCAGAGAACTCTCTTTAGTATTTTTTGTAAAGTTGGTCTAATTTTTATAAATTCTTTTAATTTCTGCTTATTTGACAATGTCCTAATTTTGTTGTTATATTTGATGGACAATTTTGCTGGGTTTATGATTCTTGGTTGGTAATGTTTTTCTTCCAGAGTTTTATATATATCATTCCATTGTCTTGCCAAGACATAGTTTCTGCCGAGAAATCAGAGTTCAGTCTTGTTAGTAGGTAACTTCATTTTTTTTGGCGCTACTCTCAGAATCAATTCCTTGTCTTTGGTTTTGAAACGTTTGATTATAATATATCTTGGTACATTTATTTTGAGGTCTCTCCTGTTTGGAGTTCGTTCAACTTCTTGAATGGCTATAGTCTCATCTTTAATGATGTTAATAACGTCCCACATAAATATTAAGTTTTCTTCAGTTTGTTGTTGTTGTTCTTTTTATTGTTCCTTTAGCAGATGAATATTGAGAGTATTGTCTTCAAGCTCACTAATTCAACCTTCCACTAATTCAGTTCTACTTTTTTGCCCTTTCTTTGTATTATCCATTTCTAAAGTTTTAGTGTTATTCTTCTAATTGCTGTTTTTGTATGGTTCCATTATTTTTCATTTGTTTTGTCATTTTGTTTCCTGAATTCTTCCATAGTTTTGTCTTTGTTTTCCTTTATTTCACCGGCAGTTTCCTTGACCATTGGCTCAAACCAGTGTAAGTACCTAAATAGCTTTCTTGTAGCATTTAATTGATAATTGTATGTTGGTGTGTTCTCAGGCACTCTCAACCTGTCTCCTGGTGGGTGTGGTAGAGGCTGGAAGTGTGAACATGATTTTCTCTTCACTGTTTGTATAACATAATCCTTAGTGGGTTCATTTACTTCCAGAAATAGGGGTACTGTGCCTGGTGCCTGACCCCAGGCAGAGGAGAGGTTGTGCAGGAAAGGGTGCCACTGGCCGCTGGGTTGGCAAAGGCAGGGATTCATCATGTCCTCAGCTACCAGGAAGGCCTGGGAACAGAACTTCACCCCTCTTACTGCCAACCTCTAGCCATGTCCTGTGCCTGCAGACTGCTGCATCGACAGCTACTTGCAAAAACTTGGTATGATCGTGCCTTTCCAAGCCAGTCGACAAGCTGCCCATTTATCTTCTCTTCTAGTTCATCTCTCTGTTCTAGCCTCTAAAGCTCGGGGTTCCAGGATCACCATTTGTATCTGTTTATCAGCTGGTTTCCCATGTCCATTGCTGAGGGGTATGCTCACCGTTTCTGCCTATTCTGCCATCCAGTCCCAGAAGCCTTTGTATTATCTGGCCCTTAGGCCTTATGAGGAGTACCATGGATGACTTTGCTGGTGGCTCTCGCTGAGCTGGGTCTCCTTGTGACCTCCCATTGGCAGGAACCGTTTTTTTTTGTTGTTGTTGTTGTTTTGTTTTTTTGGCCACAAAGCACAGTTCCACGCAGTGGCCCAACTGTCGCAGTGCACGGTTGTGGCAGCATGAGGTTGGAGTCCCAGCCAAAGTTCAGATGAAGACCTAGAAAATTACTTTGGTGCATGTGCCACAGTGGTTGTTATGAAAAGCAAAACTGACACATTGGCTCTGGAGGCCCAGTGAGAAGAGATGGACTGCCCAACACCACTGGAGAATCTCTTTCACTTTTTCACTGACCCTCTACTTTACTAACCATGATGTCCTTCTCTAGGGACTGGTCACTCCTTGTCCAAAGTACAAGAGTGAAGTCTCTCCATCCTTGCTTCGAAGGATCCTTACAGCTGAACTTCTCCCAAGACAAATTTGTTTGTTCTTCTGACAATACACAGCATTCTACATTCTTCACCAAAACTGTAATTCAAATGAATCAATTCTTCTTCACTTATGTATCTTAATGGATACACTTAATCCATTTACATTCAGTGTAATTATCAACTGGCATGAATTGATCGTCATCGTTTTTCTGTGTGTTTTTTTTTGTGGTGCTGCTGGAGTCTTTGTTCCACATAATTTTCTATGTTGAGTTCATTTTGTCTGAATTAATTTTGAGTTCATTTTGACATTTCTTGTCATTTCCATTTCTGTTGTGTTAATGTTTACTAAATCTTACTAATTTTCCTCTTTTTAAATTCTGATGTGCAGGTGTATTAATTTTCTTTGAGGTTACTCTGTAATTAATTTTTTTCCCCTGCTTAAAACAGTCTGTTTTATCTTGAAATCAACTTGACTTCCTTGCCATTTGGAAGTTCTGTATCTACACTATTCCCTCTTTTTGCTTTATAGTTGACTTAATTTTACATTGATAGCTCTGGTTCGCTATATTCAGTCTTCTTTTACTTTGGATACTTCTATGTCTGGATGAGTTAGGAGTGGTGTTGCCATGTATGGTAGGTAATCTCAGAGTTTCTGCTGCTGCTGGTTCTCAGTTCAAAGAATACCCTTTAGCATTTTTTTTTTTAATTAAATGTTTTTATTTTGGATTGAGTGAAAGTTTACAGGGCACATCATCAGCTTCACATTCAACCATTCATATAGCTTGTTTCATTACATTGATTATTATCCCCTCCATATATCATTTTTTTGTAAAGTTAGTCTGGTCATTCATTACAAACTCCTTTAACTTCTGTTGGTCAGGAAATGTCTTAATTTTGCCATCAAATCTAAGGGACAGCTTTGCTGGGTATATGATTCTTGGTTGGCAATCTTTATCTTTCAGAGTTTTGTATTTGTCATTCCATTGCCTTCTTGCCTATACCGTTTCTGCTAAGAAATCTGATTTTACTCTTATGGATTCTATTTTGTAGATAACTTTTCATTTTTCCTGAGCCGTTCTCAGGATTCTTTCCTTGTCTTTGATGTTAGAATTTTTTATTATGATAAATCTTGGTAATTTTCTTTTGGGCTCTATCCTGTTTGGGATTCATTAAGCTTCTTGTATGCTTATCGTCTCATTTTTCATGATGTTATGGAAGTTTTCTTCCAACAAGTCTTTGGCAATTTTCCCTGTGATTGTCTTCCTGTTCTGGAATTCCAATCACCTGTAAGTTGTTCCTCTTAATGATGTCCCACATAATTCTCAGGCTTTCTTTGAATTTTTTCATTCTTTCTCCTGATTGTTTTTCTAGCATACTAGTACTGTGAGATTTCTCTTCAAGTTTACTAATTTGGGCTTCCATTACTTAGCATTTTCTCCTTTGGCCTTTCAATGTATTGTCCATTTCTGAGATCTTAGTATTAATCTTCTGGATTTCTAATTGCAGGTTTTATATTGTTTCAAAATTTGCATTTATTTTATCTGTTTCTTCTTCTTTTTTTTTAATCTGTTTATTTGTATCTGTTTCTTCTTTCTTCTTTATCTGTGTTTTCCTGAGTTCTTCTAAAGTTTCTCTTGTGTTCTTCTTGTGTTCCTCAATCTTTCTATTGATCCTTTGAACGTACCTAATCATCACTCTGTTAGACTCTTTTTCAGTTAATTCCATTACCATTTTTCCTCAGAAACATTTTCTGTCTCTGCAGCTTGGTCTTTTGTTGGAGCCATTGTTCCTTGTTTCTTCATGTGAGCTAAAATTGTCTATTGCCCTAGGGCATTATGGGAGGTTCCTGCAAATCAAGGAGCTCACGAGATGATTGTGGAAGGGTTGTGACAGCAGAGTTTCTGGCCCTAGATGGAGTTCCTATTGGCCTCAGTGCTATCTATGTTTAGGGCACTCAATCCCGAAGTAGTTCCTTAGGGCCTTGATGGAGTTGGTTTTAGTGTCTGTTAGGACCACAGGAAAGCTAGGGGCAGCTTGGCTGGTTAAATGCTGGTCTGGTGGCTCTTCAGATCTTGTAGGTCTAGACCTGAATCCAGGCACCCAAGTGACACACCAAAGCTGTGCAGTCAGCCTCCGCCTCATACTGTTATGTCTCCCAACCCCATGACTCTGAACTCCCAGAGAGCAAGGTCTTTGCTGGGGGTGTGGGGATGAGGGTGGGAACTGGCCACACTTCTGGGCTCTGATAGCGTAGTAGTTACGAATGGGGCTGCGAACTTTAAGGTCAGCGGTTTGAAACTACCAGCCGCTCCGCGGGAGAAAGATGAGGCTTTCTACTCCCGTAAAGATTTATACCCTCGGAAACCCTGTATAGGGTCACTATGGCTCGGAAATGACTCGACGGCACATAACAACAACAACAAATGGGGGGAAAGTAGAAATAGCACCTTTTCTGTCACCTCCTCCACTGGCAAAGCTGCTCACAAGATGGTGGAGCTGTGTTTGACCAATTGTTCATAATTCAGTCTCCCTCTCTTGCTGTCCCTGTTCAGCCCCTCCTTCCCAGCAAGCACTCCATCCACCTCTCTAATCTTTCTTCTGAAGTTCAGAGTGCCAGAACCTCTGTCCATGTCTGTTTTATTTTGTCTCTCTTGTGTCTGCTGTCTCCTTTGTCTTAGTAAGCCTCCCTTTGAAATCTTCTACACAGCTTTTGTACTTCACCATTTCTCTGTTCCTTGTAGCTTTTCTACATTTGTAGTTGAAAAGGCTTTTGTGGGGCTGAATATGGATACACCCCTGCTTGCTGCTAGCTCACTTCCACTTGCTAAGTCAATCTTATGTAATACCTGTGGTGGTGGCCTTGGAAGTCCAGAGCCCTGTCACTAAGCCATAAAACCTCTGCCTCCCTCTTAGGGGTAGAGGGACCATGGAGACTTAATCTTCCTGAAGCCCCTCAGCGCACTGCCTCAGTAAATTAGCCCTTAATAAAACTCCAATATTCCCACCCAGGAATTGTCAGTCTCGTTTTTCAATCTCATGGCACCTTAGGCAAATTTTAAGTTACTTGTCTAATCTCAAACAGTTGGAGAGCAAGTCAGGATACCGAACATATGGTTGATAAGGGAGATAAACGACAGGAATCCAAGGTGGGGAATCCAGGGGCCAATGACCTCCATGTTGGGAGGTCTGGCCTGACCACTGCACAAGTATGGGGATTCCCTGAAAACACATCTGCTGGGGGGAATCCTGTGTTCCCCTGGACCACTGTGTGAATACAGGGATGCCTCCTAGATGTCGAGCAGTACAGGACAGTTATGGGAGCTCATGTGCCTTAACAAGTATGAAAAAGGGGCTAAGGGAGGGGAAGCAGCCACCACAGAGGTTGCTGCTGTGGGTGGTTCAGCTGGCTACTGATCCTTGTAGGAGGAGCTACAGTTAGAAAGGGATTGGCAACAGGCATGTGGGGACATGACTGATGTTCTGAAGCAGGATGATCTGCTAGGTTTGCAAGAATGGAGGTGGAGCTTTAATACATGTCATAAACACACTGTCAGACATAACTAAACATGCACAAACAGTAGAAGACAAAATAGGTGTCTGGGAACTCCTAAAAATCAGACACTTATGTGACTCAAAAGAGTTCACCAAAAAAGTAAAAAGAGAGCCCACAGATTAGAAAATTTTTTTTTTTGCAATGACATATCAGTTAAAGGACTGATCTCTAAAATTTATAGACAGCCATAAAGCCTCTACAAGAAAAAGACAAACAACCCAATTTAAAAATGGGCAGAGGACATGAATAGACACCTCACCAAGGAAGACATTCAGGAAGCCAACAAACACCTGAAGAAATGTTCACGATCATTAGTCATTTGTTGTTGTTGTTGTAGTTAACTTCTGTCCAGTTGATTCCAACTCATGGCAACCCTGTATAGAGTTTCTGAGGAGTGGCTGGTGAGTTTGAACTACCGACCTTGTAGTTCAAACGGACCTTGTGACCCAGTGCTTATCCTGCAGTGCTCCATTTGTTGTTAAGTGCTGTTGAGTTGGTTCCGAACCATAGCGACTCTGTATAGGGTTTGACAGAGGATACTTGTACATGGGTATTTAACATTGCTGCAAACACATATATGAATGTGGTGGAGCATACAGGGGGCAAAATGATGAAAACTTCCTCAATATTATCAAACATCTTAAGGCAATGAGTTGCTGGGCCTGGGGGCTCAGAACTATAGTCTCAGGGGACACCATGGTCAATTTGTCATAATATAGTAAATTTACATAATGAAGGCAATGTTCTACATCCTTCTTTAGTGAGTAATGCCTGGGTTCTTAAAAGCTCACGAGTGGCCATCAAAGGTGCAATTATTGGCCTCCCCATGTATGGAAGAAAGAAGACTGATGAAAATTGAAGATGTTGGGAACATGTAAACATCAGTCTCCACAATTGGTGTGGCGTTGTGGGCTAATGCATTAGACTGCAAAGTCATTTGAACTGCAAGGTTGGTGGTTCAAGCTCACCAGCTGCTCTATGGAAATCCTGTACAGTGTTGCTATGGGTCGTAATCGACTTGACGGCACTTCACAACAGCAACTCAGACCAGAAGAACTAGATGGTGCCTAGCTACCACTACCAACTGCTCTGAAAGTGATCACATCAGAGTAGTAGAAAATGTAGAACAAAACTCAAAATTATGGGAAGAAAAGACTGGGCTTATAGGTCAGAAAGAGACTGGCGAAACCTGAAAATTCTGGAAAGGAATTCACACTTACAGCCCAATTTTCAGCCAAGCAATAGATAGGTATATTGTGGGAAGGCCACAACACTAGCTAGATGTGTTCACCATGGAATAACCAAACATTCAAAATCAAAAGGGCAGCGTTTGCCTAAGGACACAGTTGAGAAGGGATGGGAAGGAGGGTGGAATGGAAATAGGACCCACAGGGAGGAAGTTGTATAACTTGTTGCCTGGAGGGGATTGCAATCATTGAGATGAAACAAAGTGTCTGATTTGTTGACTGTAAAACTGATTAACTTGTCTGTAAACCTTCCCTCAATTCACAATAAAAAGTAGCTTTTTGTTTTGTTTTTTTTTAGTGGAGGTGATAGAGGAAGCGGTTCAGGCTGAGCAAGTGGCAAACTAGAGTGCAAAATGTCAGCTCTCTCCTTAAACTGGAGCCCCAGCCTTGGCTTACTTAGTATGTTGCACCAGTCCTTCCCTCTTGTTCTGGCAAGGGGTTGGGAAAGTGAGAGTCAGGAAGAGGCAGCTAGGCCAGGTAGGCTCTTGCATATGCGGTATGCATGGAAGCTGCTGACCCCTTCGTGTTCCCTTCTCTCTTCCTCCCAGCTCCCCCCTTGCTGGTAGAGCAGCACTGTGTTGGTGCCTGTGAGGAAAGTCAGTAAAAAAAAGCTTACCGCCCATCACGATGGGGTCAGACAGTAAAAGCCTTTGAGGCAGAAATGAAAGCAAGAATCTTACAAGTGGCCCCACCCTCGAGCACAGCCTACACACACTTGTTGCTCAGCGTGGGTTGCCCCACCCACATCCGATTGGTTACTTCATCCCTTTGGAGGTAGAGAGAACCAACAGGCCTAATGTGGGAAGCCACCATCCTGCCACATGGAGGGACTCGCAGGATGATGGCAGAAGTGTGAGGGATGGAAGTGGGCCTCCTTTTCTGGCCTATAACAACACTGGTGACTTTACTCCCAATCCTTCCAGTGACCTCCCCTGGTATACACTCAGCTAGGGAAACTGCCTGAGGAAGACAATCACTGTTCTCACCACCCAAAGGCAAGTCACTGGAGTGATCTTAATAGAAGAGGAAGAGTCAGTCTTCTGTTGTTCAAACTGACTGTGCAGCACACCACACCAGGACTCCAACTTGAACTAAACATCTATCTTTCTGACTTTTTAGGTATGTTCCACTCCGCTTTCTTCCCTCCCGGGGTTACCAACGTGTTCCTAGAGTGGGCTTACAGCTGTGCTCCAGTCTACCTTAAAAGTAGCTGAGGTATGCATTGAAATATGGAGCTTCTGGCTGCAAAGGGAGATATGGGGTGGGGGGGAGGGCATGTGCAAGACTCTGTAGCTAAATGGGGACTAACAGGAACAGGAGGGATGCTTGGCCTCACCTTTCCCAGCGCTGTCATGGAAACCTGAATCCTAGTCAGAGACTCCAACACCTCTGGTGTGGCCCTCAGAAGGCCTTTACCACTTCTAGGATGGTTTAGCTGAAGCAACTCACTTCTGTATGTTCTGAATCAACTAAAATCCCATGGGCTTTTTTCCTTGTCTCTCTCCAAGTCCCCCTTCCAAATAGCTGGCTGGACTCCTTCCTGTGTCCTACTGGATGGTTGTCAACCACAGAAGCCTGTTCTGTTCCTAACAACACACGATAGTCATATAGACGTGTGGCCGCTATTTGTGACCCCGGTTGCCATACGATTGCATAGGTGCTGCACGTTGGGGTTGCCCTACACAGCAGGAACTGTTAGGAAATCTATACCAAAACCTCTGAATTACCCCCAAGGTAAAAGCCAGGTGGTCCAAATGCAGTATTTTCCACTGGTATAATAGCCTTGTAAATGGTTTTTGCTCCTTCTTTTGTTTCTGTGGAAGTCCTGGGACAGATTGAAGCTTGTGTCTGTTAACTGCTAAAAACTACCCAGATGTGGATAGTTCTGGATGATCTGAGAGCTGCTTAAGATGGAACATGTGCTGTAGTAAAGTCTGAATATTGTACCGATAGATCAGACTACAAGGTTTGCAGTTCAAACCCACGAGCTGTTCCTCAGAAACCCTATACAGGGTTGCTATGAGTGGGAACCGTCTCGACAGCACTTAACATCAGTAACATATCAGACTACCACTAGGACATTACTGATTAATTAGAGGCCTTGGATGGCTGGTCTGCTGTTTTCATTTGTCCCCTCTAGCTGGCAAGGTGTTTGTTGGGTGTTGTTTTTTTCCCGGGGATGAGGTTGGTTTGCTGTGTTTGCTATATTGCTGCTTTGGTCTCTGCTTCCAGCCTGCAGCAATGCTGTTTATCCCTACCTATGTAGTTAGGATGCCTTCTCTAAGGACCCTAAGGGGCCTTGCGGAAGAGGTGGGTGCACCAGATTGTAAGAGTCAGACTCAGGTGTGGATAGTAGGGAAACCGTAAAACTGATCGCTACAGACCAGTAGGAGTCCTAGTGTGGTGCTGTAGCATAAGAACTGGACCACAAGGTCGGTGGTTCGAACTCACCAGTCGCTCTTCGGATACTCTATACAGGGTTGCTGTGAGTCAGATCCGACTCGACAGCATTTAACAACAACAGACCAATAAGTAAGCACAAAGAAGCTATGCTTACCTTGCTTGGTGGGCATTCTGTCCCTGTTAGGGATTGCAGATTTTAAGAAAGACTTTGAATCTATAGGAAGATGCTGTGGAGTTGGGATAGAGATATCAGCCATACCTAGAAGTAGTCTTTGATGTGGTGAAAAATGTGAAATTGTTCACTGCAGATTAATAAGTAAGCACAAGTAAGCCTATACTTACTTTACTTCTTGAGTAATTAGACACGGTCCTGGCTGCTCCATATAGTTTGAAAAAGGAGAAATGAGAAGATCTAGAATTGAGCTGTACCATTTTCCTGCCACAGGCTGAGGCTGACTGTGTGAGCAGGCTCTCTTTGTGTAGCCTCAACACCTCCTCTCTGTCCTGCCCTGAGCCTGGCATCTGGCATCTTGGCAGCATCATCAGACTCTGGCTGGGTTCAGCCAGTGGGGAGTAAGAATAAGATATTAGAGGGAGAGTGGAGAGGTATTTATTGTCCAGTCCCTCTTTGCTGATTGCCACGCCTGTCTGATGACCTTCTCCTATAGCCCTCTCACAGCTCTGGTTAGATTGTATCTGCCCCTCACCTGCCCTTCAGATGCAGGGATGTAACAGCTTCCAGCACTGTTGCTCCCAGGATGCTTCATCAGTTTTGAGTGGATCCCTTCTTATGAACAGTCCCTTCTTTATGCATTCCTCAGTTTTCCACCAGGCCCCACCAGCGTATCCATCGATGTGTGAGAGTGGACATGCTAAGGAATCTTCCTTCAGTGACTAACAAGCCATGTCTCCAGGTGTCTGGATGTGGCTCCCCCATGGATGGGAGGGGCAATGTATGCAGGACATGTGGGTACAGCACATCCATGAGATCAAGTCCATGAATGAGAAGTGGGAGACGGTGCAGGCAGATGGGCAGTCATAGAACTCTTGATGATCATGATGCCTGCCATTCAAACCATGCACGAAATCAGCATTCCTGAAACACGAGACAACCTCAACCACTTAACCTTCTTGTAAACACCTTTTCCCCTTGAATTGATCATTGCTAAGGAGCTCTGGTAGCGTAGTGGTTACGAATCAGGCTGTGAACCGCAAGATCAGCCAGCAGTTTGAAAATACCAGCTGTTCCACAGGAGAAAGATGAGGCTTTCTGCTTCCGTAAAGATTTACAGCCTTGGAAACTCTGTACAGGGTCACTATGAGTCGGAACCAAATCCATGGCACTCAACAACAACAACAAGGAGTTCTTGGAGTACTAGTGTGGTGCTGTGGGTTAATGCTCCAGACTGCAAAGCCATTTGAACTGAGAGGTCGGCAGTTCAAGCTCACCAGCTGCTCCTTGGAAACCCTATACAGGGTTGCTATGGGTTGGAATTGACTCGACGGCACTCAACATCAACAACAAAGGGGTTCTTATGTGGAGCTGTAGGATAAAAGCACTGATTTCTAGCCACAAGTTTAGTAGTTCAAACCCACCAATCACTCCTCAGAAATCTATGGTGGTGGTGGTAGTGTGCCGTGGAATCGGTTCCAATTCATAGCAACCCTGTATAGGGTTTCCTGAGGCTATAAATCTTTACGGAAGCAGAAAGCCTCATCTTTCTCCCGCGGAACAGCTGGTAGTTTCGAACTGCCGACCTTGAGATTCGCAGCCCGACTCGCTAACCTACACTACAAAAGCTTCTTTCAGAGATCTATACAGGGTCGCAATGAGTTGGAACCAACTGGATGGCACTTAACAAGCTGACAAGTTGCTTTTTGACAAACTGGTTCTCCTTGATTTGCTGATTTAGGCTTTGCAAGGTGAGCTGTTGGTCAGATTCCTCTTGGCATTCCACTACTCAGACCAAAGCCCGATTCTCCCTTCCCCAGAAGAGCCTTGGCTTAACCTTCTGACTCAGGATGACCTGCCCTGGGGTACCTGTGTTCAAGGACTGCTTTCTTGGGGCCCAGCAGAAGTTGGGTGTCTTCTACGTACGGGTAGGGAGGGCGACTTCCACCTGAGCCATCCTCAGCCTCATCCAGGAAGGTAAAGATTTCCACACAGGAGCCACCTGTGAGCCCAGACCCTGAGACCAGAGTCCAGAATTAGTTAGAAGCTTCGTGAGCCATCCCAGGATCTTTGACTGGAAAGGACTCCAGCCCTAAAGCAGTGTGTTCCAGAGAGAAAGAGTTCACAATGCCCCTGTTAGACACAGGCAGGGTTAGGGGGAGATCAAGACCTGGAGGCCAAGTCTGGCCCTGGGCAGTTTAGCCCCTCCATGTCCTTGCCTGGCCCTATTGGACCTCTGGACACATTTCTGGACCCAGCTTTGCCAAGAATCTGGGACTGTGCTGTGATGTCACTGCAGCTGGGGTGCTCACACTGGGGACAGTGTGTTAGAAGCAGGGTCTAGGGGAGAGGATGTGCTGGGAACACAGCAGTAGCCTGGCAGGAAGGGAAAAGCGCAGACCTTCCCAGACTCTGATGGGTTCTGCTATGCTGAGTGACTGAGCTCCACCCAGAGCATGCCCAGTGCCTGGGAAGCTAAGGGGCACAGCCGGGGTAGGAGTCCAGAGTGAGGACCTGTGGGTCTGAAAGTCACCCCAGTTCTGGTGGGAGGTGGGCGACACTGCCTTGCTATAAGGGGGCACAGAGAGGATCTCTATGGGTGGGGCACACACAAAAACCGAGAAACCGAGGAAAGGCCTTTGATAGGTTCAGGGGTATCCCTGTGGGTCCCTCAGTCTAATTCCTACCAGTGTGTCCACATTCTGTGGTGCTAACTCTGAAGCCCTGAGATTGGTTCTCACAAGGAGATGACTGAATAATCTGGATCTGGTTACATTCCAGGGTCTTTGCTTCTGTAGTCCATCTAAGGCCCCAGGAAACGCTCTGGCAATAGGTCCACAGGGTGTACCTGCATATTTGTGAAATTTGTAGATAATTTTCTCTAAGAGAATGCCTCTGAATTGTTTAAGATCCAATCCACCCTTGCCCAAAGGGATGACGTGTGAGTCTGTGACCTTGTGACCCAGAGTTTCTGCTACTGAAAGCATCCACTGCCCTCCACACGTGGACCAGCCACAGCCCTGGGCCTCCCAGCACACTGCAGGAATTCAAGAGGGCCTTGGTCCTGTGGGGCCTACGCTGTGAAGTCCATGGTCAAGTAAACACTAATTAGGACCCGCCACACCTGGTGGAGCAGCACTTAGGGACACGAGGGGAGGCAGCCTCAGACTCCTGCCCTACTCTAGACCTGCCCATGACTGTCCCCCTCGTGCCCTCTCTGAGGTGCCCAGTGGGGTTACATCCCCCAGCCTTCTTGTTCTGAGGTAGTCCTATGCCCCAGCTGATCTTTGGCCCACTTGGCCAGTTCGTTGTCAAGGGGCCCCACCCAAGCACATCCAGTGATGAGGTGGAGGGAGCAGAATGTTTACCATGCTGCTGAGAGCCATGAGCTTACATGCATCATCCCATTGTTCGTGACATGGCCAGGAAGGCATGATTGTCCCCATTTTATTGATGAGGAAATGGAGACTTAGATTATAGTAGTGACTAAGGGGATGAGCATATGACCTTTGGCTTAAGGCATCTTTCTCCATCCTGAGGAGCTAGGGAGACAGCCTGGCATGGCATCATCAGGGACCAGCAGAGCAGCTTTCTGAGGGAATTCTGGGAAATTCTGGCTATGGCCAGAGTGGTGGTGGGATCATTTGTCTGCTCCTCCAGGGCCCCTGGGTTGGGGGAGGGACACTGCTCATCTTGCTGGGCCTTCCTGGAGGCTGGGGTTCCAAGATACAGGGAGGGCAGGGGTTTCTTTATGTGATGGCCCCTAGAACTTTTGTGAGTGAGAGCCAGCTGACTAGCAAGCCCAGGCTGGACTACATACTAGTTGATGTTATGTCCTTCTCTACCTTGGGCCAGACACTGCGCTGAGTCTCAGCTCCCCAATCTCCCCACCCTCATAGTGGTGGCTGGGATGCTATCTGATCCGTGGGGATGCGGAGGACGGGATGCCCCCACCTAACCTGAGGGCTTGCATAGGTCCCTAAACCATAAAACCTCCAAATCTTTGACCAGGTCACATTTGGGACTCTCAGTACAGCAGGTTTGAAGTCCTAGGTCTGTCACCTGGTACATGGGTACACACCAGAGCCCACAGCTGGAAGACACCAGGTCTGGCAGGAGCTACTGTCTCCCAACTCCCCTCATGGCCCCTGCTTCAGTGGTGGGGTGTATCCCGGAACTGACCCCTTTCTGGATGTCCAGTCACACCTCTGATCCCCTGTTCCTCCCTACGTAGGGTCCAAGAGGGTGGCAGAGTCTCCTGCCACCACAGGGGCTCTGCCAGACATCCAGTGCAGAGCGGCCCCACCCAGTCTTTTCCTCACCCTCACCCACGCTGACTCATTCCGCCCAGCCTCCCACTTGTCAGGTGAGCACTCTGGCGCCCCAAAGCCTGGAGAAGAGGCATCTATAAAAGCTGCGTCGATTCAGGCCCAGCATTCTACTTGACTGCCACCTGCTACCTCAGCATGCTGGGAGGTCTGGGGAAGCTGGCTGCCGAGGGCATGGCCCATCGCACTGAGAAGGCCACCGAGGAAGTTGGTAAGGGTACCAGGGCTCCTTCCACCGGGTCTGTTCCCTTCAGCCTGGGGCTGGAAGCACACCTACTGCGCTTGTCGGAGCTGACCTCAACAGGCAGATGAGCAGGTTGGGGCTGGAACCTGGGCCGATAGTCCCACTATCACAGAAGTGGAAGTGGGGCCTTCAGAGCATGAGGGTGCCTTGGGTCTGAGCTCAGCCTGCTCCTGAGGGTGACTAAGGAACAGAGAGGGGGCCCAGGGGTGAGCAGCTTCTGGGTGGTAGCAGGCCGCTGAGATCCTGTTCTGAATATGAAAGATAACGAAAAGTCGATTTTTAGTTCTGTTTTTACCATCACTTTAAAGTTTTAAAGATTTCTTCATTGAGAAATCACCAGAACCAGTCTCCAAGGACAATTGCAATTTCCCTAAATCCCCAGAAGCCCTTTGTGTATGCGGAGGTCAGCAGTGTAGAATGGGAGGCTAGTCCAGGTCTCAACAGGTGAGACATTGCCATGAAAAGAATTTGGGGCCAATTTGTTCTTCTGAAAAAATGTCTGTATTTCAAAATTTTAACTCTACAGCTGGTGTTGGCCACCTGCTTGAGTCTTTCACTCACCTCTAAGAAGTACGTTCTTCCCATTTTATAGATGAGGGAGCCCAGGGGTGAAGGGTGGAAGTAGGATTAGAATCAGACCTTCTGACTCTAAACTGTTTCCATTCTATCTCACTTTATGTCCAAAATGTTTCCATTCTATCTCTCACTATCACCCAGAATACCTCAGAGAGTCAGAGAGGTTCCTTTTGCTGGAGAATTGCTTTAGGGGATTTGGGTTTGCAGCTTTATTAGTCCATCATGTCCTGAGCAGTGTTGTAGCTAATCGACCATTCCAGGAAAAACTTTGGTTCCAGGTTCCTGGCTGATGGGAGAGCTGCTTGTCAGCATTCCAGACCATTTCAGGCCTGGGGGTGCAGGGGGCACCCTATCCTGACTGTCCTTCTCTGACTACTCAGTTGGTCCCCTGCAGTCAGACCCCACATCAATCTCTGAGGGAAGCCGGCTGGGAGCAGCCCTTCCTGTGTCTTCCCTGCCCTCCCACTGCCCCCTGGGTGCCCAGGACTGCCTGACCCAGCTGTGAGGAGGCTCCCCTGGTAATGCACGCTCATCTGGATTTGTACCTCTTTTCAGTTCACGTTGTGGAAGGCGTGGTGAAGGAAGTGGTGGAGCACGCCAAGGAGGCTGGAGAGAAAGGTAGGGCCAGGGTCAGAGCTGGAGAAGATGGGAGGGAGGGGAGCTGAGTGCTGGGGGTAACCTGTTCTTTATCCAACCAGTTCAAACACTGACCTGGTATTTCCAGTTGGTATGCAATTATCTGTGCTCATCTGATGCCACATTATCCTCATACTCCATCTAGAAAACCCTCATGGTGGTCTGTGACAAGAAGCTATGTGGCAACATGCTAGAATGAAATATTGAAGATATACATTTATGTAACCATATAAATATAGTTATAGTAACTTAAATATATGAGGTTAAGTCAAAAAGTATTGCTACTAGGGTTCCAGTTCATACATGCACGGGTTTACTCTAAACAAAGTATGTTTGGACAAGTCTCTGCAATCGGTGGATAGCTGCAGACAGGTGTTCAGTAATAGAGTTGTCTTAATCTTGTTGTGGTTGTTATTGTTAAGTGCCTTCAAGTTGGTTCCAACCCATAGCGACCCTATACGGGGTTTCCAAGGAGTGGCTGTTGAGCTTGAACCATCAACCTTGTGGTTCAAACCGATCTTGTAGTCCAGTGCGTTAACCCTTCTTGTTGTTGTTGTTAAGTGCCATAGAGTTGATTCTGACCCATAGCGACCTTGTATAGGGTTTCCAAGGAGCAGCTGGTGAGCTTGAACCACTGACCTTGCAGTTCAAACGACTTTGCAGTCTAACGTATTAGCCCACAGCACCACACCAGGTGCCTTAAAAAGACATAAAACAGTGGTTTCTGAGGGGATCTGCTGGGCCAGTTAAATTCAAGGCAGAGAGAGAGGTCAGCTTAACAGTTTATGGCAACAGTTTTTTGGGATTCCGAAAAACACATAACTTCAATAGAATTCATAGATTCTCTCAAAGAACACATAACTTCTTCATAATAAGTCCCTGGTAACATAGGGGTTTGTTATAAAGAAGATAAAAATGGAAAACTGCATTAGTGAGGAAAAGGCCAGGAAAGCTGTTGGGAAACATTTTTTTTTTCCATCCTGACAATGCACCTGCTCATTTTTCGAAGGTACAAAGGCTGTCCTATGAGAATTTCATTGGGAAACCTTACCCCAACCATCCTTCAGCCCTGCCTTTGCCCCTTTAGATTTCCTTTTGTTCCCAGAACCCAAAGAACATTAAAAAAAAAAAACAAAAAAAACATGTTTTGAGTTCCTCGATGATGCAAAAACTGCTGTTTTGACATCATGTAAATTGAAGGATGCAGAATTCATTGGGGCAGGGTTAGAGAGATGGAAATACCACCTTCAGAAGTATATAGACCTAGATGGAGGCTATGTCAAGAAACAATGGCTTCATATTTTGATACTTTCATTTAACAAAGGGTTTCTGTGATTTTGTAGCAATATTTTTTGACTTACCCTCTGCATGAATAATGTCTTTTATAAAAATTAACACAGGCCTGGTCCCTAAGAATTAGAGGTTAAAGATATCCCAACTGTTCGACTTTTCCAACCACCACTCCTCCTTTCCCTCAAGTCCCAGGGTTCTGCAACATGCTGTAACGTCTCACAAAACTCACAGTTGTCAAGAGAAATGGCTCACACAGTTGTGGAGACTGGCAAGTCCCAAATCCATAATTGAGAGATGAGTCAGGAGGACTCTTCTCACCCATGTAGTCTCAGGAGCTGAGGAACCCAAATCGGCAGGTCACATGACAGGCTGTTAAGGCACAAAGCTGTGGATGCTGGTGAATCAGGGCGGGTGATGAGCCAGAGATCCACAGCAGTCTTATAAATTGGAGTCAGACCATGCTGCCAAGGGAAACTAAGGGTGGTGCCTTGAGTCACACCCTCTGCTAAGGTGGGGGCACTCTTAACCCTTAGTTCCACTGTAATCTTTACTCCTTCGTTGTTGTTAAGTACCATCAAGTCGGTTCCAACCCATAACGACCCTGTATAGGGTTTCCATGGAGCAGCTGATGAGCCTGAACCATCAACCTTGCAGTTCAAACTGACTTTGCAGTCCAGCATGTTAGCCCATAGAGCCACACCAGGACTTTAGCCCCACCTTAATCTTTACTCTTTAGCAACTCACCCCAAAAGGGGTCCATAATCGCAGGCATAGAGGCTAGTACTTATAATATATTACAAAATGGAGCAATTTGGCTTGAAGGACCATAATCAATAGTTAACTGCCTTGTACCTTTGTATATACACATTTATGTAGATAAGTTGGGTGTATAACTAAAAGGTATACTATACATAGGCCTCATTCCTTACAAACAAAATAGATCCTAGATGAATCAAGGATTTGAATATAAATATATGACATTATTAAATTGTTAGAAGATCACATAGGAGACTTTGTCAAGACCTTGGAGAGGAGAAGACCTTTTTAACTGTGACAACTGACCTAAAGGGAATATAAGATCTGACAACATAAAACTTTATTTTTTCCATACTAAAGATAGTAACTATAATCTAAGCCAAAAGAAAAACTCAAAATGGAGAAAGAAATATTGTAATTTACAATAGAAATGGCAAAGGGCTGGCCACATTTATATGTGGCTAAAATGTAGGTCAGTATTAGACTGCTACTTGCAAGGTCAGTAGTTCGAACCCAGCATCCATTCCTAGGGAAAAAGATGAGGCTAACTGCTCTCATAAAGATCTGCAGTCTCAGAAACCCTATGCAGGGTCACTCTGAGTCAGAACTGACTTAATATTAGTGGTTTGTCTGTTTGTTTTCAAATGAAAATCCATCAATCCAGTATAAAAATGATCAAAAGAAAAAACGGGCACTTGACAAGAAAAAGAATATAAGTAGTCAACATACCAGCCAGCAGAGAGCTAGTCTCACTCATTATTGATGAACTACAAGTCCTGGGTGGGGAGGGGATTTGATTTCACTGGCTCGGGAGGCACCCTTGTCTCCAGGGAGTGGTTCAGTAAGGCTGCCACAGCCCACAGGCCATTCAAGGTGAGACTTGGCCAACCAGTGGCTTGCAACGTGTTTTGCTCACTTAAACATTTTTCTCTGTCTTCTTCACAGCTATTGGCGATGCCTTAAAGAAAGCTCAGGAGGCAGGAGGCAAAGTGGCGAAAGAAGCCTCTGAGACGGTGACCAACACAGTTAGCAACGTTGTCACACATGCGGTGGAGGGTCTGGGCAAAATGGGGCAGTGAGCAAGCATGTTCACCACTGCTGTTACCCTTCCTGAATCTTAATAAATGGCATGAAATGTGTACGCCGAGTCCTAGTTTTATTCCTATGGCAGTACCAGGCAAAATAATTTTCAGTAGAAGCAATGGACATGTTCCTCCTCTGCATGGGCAGCTGGCCAGCAGGTTAGACACCAGCTGGCAGGGGTCACTAGGCTCCCAGGGTTAGTCACATGTTTTCTTTCAGCAAGCTCTCCTAGGTCAACAAGGAGCTCTTAAATAACTGTTAGTGTCGATACCACATTTCCTAAAGGATTATTTTCCCAGATATTGAACGTAGTTTTCAGATGCCTCAGTGCTTCAAGGACACCTCTGAGGAGGACCATATTTTGGCCTACATGTTCATTGGATTTTCTTTGAAATGTTCTTACAAGAGCCGAGTCAGGGAAGATAACTCAGCAGCCTGGTTGAGTCTTGAGCTAAGGAGGTTCAGATCATTAGAGCTGTTTCATATTCTAAAAGGGGCCTCAGACAAATGTTTCTTCTGCTCAGTTACAGAATTGGGTCAAGAGGACCTGAGTCCACTGCTTACTGACTAGAGCTTCACTTAGAGTCTTGTGTTAGACCTACTCAGCAGTAATGGATGATAGTTCACAATAGTAAGCTGATACCATATAAATTAATCATGTTTAAGTCTTATTTAACATACACATTTTTAATTTTTTAAAAAAGGGAATGACAATAGTGAATAATTGTTACCATGACTAATTGTGATTGTCACAACTGTAAAGGTAGAAGTTTTGTAACAAAAAAGGGGGGAGTAGTTAATTTTACAGTCCAGGAACAGAGGACCCTAGGACCATCAAGGGAGAAGAGCACGAGCAGAATGCGGGACCCTATCCAGAGAAGCAGTAACACCAGAGATGGGGACATGGAGAGAGGGAGCAGCTGAGGATTCTACACTCATGGAAAGAGAGGGACTGAGAGCTGGCGGCCAGGAGGCAGGCTTGCAGAATGTGCCCTTTGGTTATTTAAATGATTGTATATTCCTGAGTGTTTTGTGTATATCCCCCAAAACAACAACAACAACAACAAATCCCCCAGAGGGAATAGAAACAAATACTGTTGAATAATGATGCATGGAGGGGATTGTAATTATTGCAATGAAATGAAATTCAAAATCAGTATAAAACTGACTTTCTTCCATGTAATCTATCACTCAATTCACAATAAAAACTTTAAAAAAAGGGGTGGGAATGATTTTTAAAGATCCAGCATCTTCTACCTTGCTGGAAACTACTACTTCTTAACAGAATATAGTGGGTTTTGATTAAGGAATGAGATAATATTCTCTTTTAGAATTATTCTCACATTTCTGAACAACCCAGGAATATCCAGTGTCCTGGCTCTGGAATATTTGCCACTGCCCAGATTGATCTGGGTCTTATATCTTGGTTTGGTTCCTGATGACTTTTGAATCTCCCAAATTCAATCTAAGCTCACAAGGCTGTGGTGCAGTGTAATCTTCATATGGGACTTTCATCTTCAGATGGACACAGGTACATGTAGGTATGCAAAGGTAGCTAGTGTGTTTCTAATAGAAGAGATGGAAACAACCTAAAATGTTCATCAGAAATCCCTTGAGTGGCAAGTTTTGCTCTTAGAATGTTTGACACACAGAGAATATCAGAAAGATGTTTACCAGTGTTTTATTAACTATGCAAAGACTTTCGATTGTGTGGATCATGGCAAGCTATGAACAACATTGCGAAGGATGAGTATTCTAGAACATTTAATTCTGCTCATGAGGAATCTGTACA
>NW_006408864.1:1851675-1855912 GCF_000296735.1 Chrysochloris asiatica | reverse complement strand
GGCCTTGCAGTTCAAACTGACCTTGTGGTCCAGTGTACTATCTCACGGCGTCTATAAGACACATTCCCTTGATGCTTGAATGTAAAATAAAGCCAAAACAGATCTGTTTAAAACTGTGGTGGTAATGGGCATGTACTAACCTATTCAAGATTGTTTCCTAGTTAAGTCGTATTTGTTACTTAGTGACAAATCAATAGAGAATGTTTCGAAATTTACAGCCATTTGACATTGCCCAGATCTCCAAGAGCAAGATCAGTGACAAATTCTCATGGAACAGGATATTCACCAGCTCAGGTTGTTGAGCTTGTACTGCAAGTTGCATGTGAAATAGCCATGTGCAGTAGGATTTAACCCATACTACGATGGATTAAAAAGTAAACAAACAACAACAAATGATCTACCCCCTCACCAGAGTTGGAGAATTACTGCTCAAGTTCATTTTAACTTCACTGTGTAGTCTGCTAGAAGAAGCACTTCTGTCTCTCATTTTCTTTTTATTATGTGTATTGTGTAATCAATGAGTTATAAAGAACAGTAAGTATTATAAAGAGCAGTATCAGTGAAAATGATGGAGTTAAGGCCTCCAAAATTTCTCTCCTCCATAAAAGCAATGAGAAGACTGGCAAAAGAAATTGGAATCTACTTTTTCAGAAGTCTGGAAATGAACTGAAGGCATGTATGTAGCAATCTGGGGAGTATTTATTCAAAACAGACAAACATGACAAAGCTTTGTTATCTCTTGACTTCCCTATCTCCATTTCCCTTTCTCCAGGTCCACTGTAGTTTAAAAAATCAACAGCCCTATAAAACACATGAAAAAAATCTCAACATCATTAGACCTCAGAGAGACGTAAATCGAAACCACAGTGAGATGCCATTTAATGCCCATTAGTCCTGGTGTGGTGCCATAGGATAAGCACTGGACTGTTAGCCACAAAGGTCGGGGACTTGAACCCACCAGCTGCTCCTCAGAAACCTTACACAGGATTGTTGAGTCAGAACTGACTCGACGGCACTTAAAAACAATTAAGGCTAAGAGGAACCAGGATAGTGAAGTAGGTTACAAGTTGGGCTGCTAACTGAAAGGTCAGTGGTTCAAATCTACCAGCTGCTTTGCAAGAGAAAGATGAGGCTTTCTGCTTCTATAAAGATTTACAGCCTCGGAAACCCTACACAGGGTTGCTATGAGTTAGAACCAACTTGATGGCACATAACCACCACCATTATGGCTAAGATTCAAATAAGTAAATAAACAAGACAAAACCAGAAAATAACAAATATTAGTGAGGATATGGGGAAATTGGAACCATTATCCATTGGAATGGAAATGCAAAATGGAACAGCCACTGTGAAAAACAGTGTGGTGTTCCCTCAAAACTACTGTGTTGTTGCTGTTTTTAAGCATCAGTTCCAACTCATAGCAATCCTATATAGGGTTTCTGAGGAAAAGCTGGTAGGTTTGAACTGCTGACCTTGTGGTTAGCAGTCCAGTACTGATCCTACAGCATCACACCCGGCTGATCCAATAATTTCACTCCTTGGTATAGATCTAAATTTTGAAAGCACAGACTCAAACAAATACTTGTACACAAATGTTCATTATAGCACTATTAACAATATCCAAAAAGTGAAAACATCTAAAATGCCCTTCACTGGATGAATGTACATATTCATACATACGATGAAATGCTACTGAGTCAGTAAGAAACATGAAGTCGCGATACCAGTTACCATATGGATGGAACCTGGAGATATCCTATTGAGTGAAATGAGTCAATCACGAAAAGACAAACATTATATGAGCTCACTTAGGTAAAAAAATGAGAAAAGGCAAATGTAAAGGGACCAAAGTTTATTAGTGGTTCTAGAGATGGGAGGGAGGAAAGAAAGGGGCTTATTGCTTATAGACAGGGGGCTTGGGTTTACAGTGATAGAAAATTGCATTGATTAAGGGTAAGGTTGCACAACTGATTAATGTAATTGCTGTCAGTAAATTGTACACTGTCATGAATTGTATCTCCCCAAATAAGGGTCAACTTGGCTGAGTCATGATCCTCAGTGGTTTGGCAGTTAGGTGATGATGTAATTATCCCCCGTGATGGGCTCCCATGTGTAAGGAGATTAGAGTGGGACGTGACATTCTCTGATTCAGGTCACTGCCCTCATCTGGTGTAAGAGGAGCTTCCCTGGGTGTGACCTGCATCACCTAATGACATCACCTGCATCACCTTACCAGAGATAAAAGAAGAAAGAACTCAATACCACCAAGAAAGAAGAGCCAGAGAGGAGCATATTCTCTGGGCCCAGAGGCCCTGCACTGGGAACCTCGCAGACCCACTGGAAGACTAATGCCAAGGTATCTGGAGATCGCCAAGGTATACCAAGTCCACAGATGTTGAAAGGAAACAAGGATTTTCCCCAGAGCCAACAGAGAAAGAAAGCCTTCCTTTAGAGCTGATGTCCTGAATATGGACATCCAGCCTCCTAAACTGTGAGAGAAGAAATCTCTGCTTGTTAAAGTCATCCATCTGTGGTGCTTCTGTTATGGCAGCACTAGAGAACTAAAACATGTACCTATGAAAAAGCGAATTGGCAAAAGTTGGGTGCTAGATATATTTACACGTACACGCAATGAGAAGCTATGGAGACTGCTTCTGTTAATGAAACATGTTATTAGATTTGCTTCCCATAGTTTGGAAGTTTGGGGTCATGGTTTCATGAGACATCCCAGGTAATTGGCCTAATAATGGGTTTAGTGCTCCTGCTGTACCTCCTAGTTCATTGTGTAGTGCCTGGGGTCTTAAAAGCTCACAAATGATCATCCAAGGCACAGCAATTGGTCTCTGTCACCTGGAGCAACAGAGGAAGAAGAGTTAGGAATGGAGGAAGCTATGGAATGCGGGGCTAATTCTTCCATGAACAGCTGCCTCCTTCGCCATGGGATCAGAACTGGATGGTGCCTGGCTACCATTACTGAACATATTGATCAAAGATTCCTAATCAAAGGGGGGAAATGCAGAACAGAATATCAAGTTCTCATGGACTCCAGACTTCCTGGAACCATGAAGGTTAGGTGAATCCCTGAAACTTTTGCCCAGAGATAACTTTTTTTTTTTTAAGAGTTGCAGTTGAGTGTTTATTTTAAAGCCTGCCAACTTAGCGCTTTCCACCAACTTGGAGAGCAGAAACTTTCACAGGCTTCACAATCTTTTGTTTAGGTGCTGCCTTTGTGGGAGCCTTAGCAGCAGCCATTGCTGTCTTTTTAGATACTTGCTTAGCCTTTTTTGCTTCCTTGGCAGCCCTTATGGCCTGTTCTTGTTGAGCCTTTCTAATTTCAGGTTTCTGGTTTCTCTTGGCCATTATATCAGCAAGAGATGCACCAGTGATGGCCCTCTGGAATTTGACTGCACGGCGGGTTCTTTTCTTTTGAAATTCTTCCGATTGCCCCTTTTTGTGCTTTCTTCTGTAGTGGACAGTCCAGTTTATCTGCCGAGGATTCCTCTTGGAAAGGAACACAGATTCACATTTTGCATTAAGAAACAAAAACCTTCCCGTTGGTCCTGGCATAGCATCTCCTGTGTCCGGGGTATATTTTGTATCCGCTGAAACTGCACAGTTCAACCTTCATGGCTGCGGCGCCCGAGAAACAGGGAAGATGGCGAAGAGCCCAGAGATAACTTTTAAGCCTTAAACCAAAATTAGCTCCTGAAGTTTTCTTAAAACCAAACAATAGTTTAGCTTAATTAGGAAAGAATGTCTATCTTGTACATTATTGTCTAGTCCTGGTGTGGCACTGTGGGCTAATGAGCCAGACTGCAAAGTCGTTTGAACTGCAAGGTCTGTGATTCATGCTCACCAGCTGTTCCTTGGAAACCCTATACAGGGTCGCTATGGGTTGGAATCCACTCGACGGCACTTCACAACAACATCTGGAAAGCTTAGCCAGGAACCCAAAGAGACAGTGAGATCATGTGAATGGGGAGGGACTATTTGAAGCAGGAGGGTACGAATGGTTGCACAGCTTGAAAATTGTAATCAGTATCACTGAATTCTGCATGTAGAAACGACTGAATTGATGTGTATCTTCTCAACAACAATGTTGTTGTTGTTGTTACTTTTTATTGTTGTTGTTGTGTACCATCAGGTTGGTTCTGACCCATGTTGCTGTTGTTGTCAAGTGCCATCAAGTCAGTTCCGACTCATAGGGTTTCCAAGGAGCACCTGGTGGGTTTGAACT
>NW_006408864.1:1845741-1850415 GCF_000296735.1 Chrysochloris asiatica | reverse complement strand
GACTGGGCAGTGTTTCATTCTGTTGTGCATAGGGTCGCTATGAGTTGGTACTGCCTCGATGGCACCTAACAACATAACAACAACAAACAACATGGGAGATGCTGCCATAGTAACCTGACCTTCATCTTTCAAATGAAAATAAAATATAAGCTATTTTTTAGTGAGAAAATAAATATACATCGTTTCCCTTCAAGTACATGAAAAAGAATAACAGACAAAAAAAGAAAGCAATTCCTTTTTTTACTCCATTCTTCCTTCTTTTTCTTCCTTTTCTGTTTAACTGTCTTCCCTGTCACCCAAGTTAGCACATGTCTACACGCTACCCAGCAAATAATTCTCCTGAAAGTTATGCTGTTTTCAATCATATCACACATATGTGAAACTTGGACAATGAATAAGGACGATTGGAGGAGAATCAATGAATTTGAATTGTGGTGTTGGAGAAGAATATTGAGAGTACCATGGACTGCCAGAAGAACAAACAAATCTGTGTTGGAAGACGTGCAGCTGGAATGCTCCTTAGAAGCCAGGAAGGTGAGACCTCATCTCTCATACTTCAAACATATTATCAGGAGGGACCAGTCCCTGGAGAAGGACATCATGTTTGGTAAAGTGGAGAAGCAGTGAAAAAGAGGGAGATTCCCAACAAGTTGTATTGGCACCGTGACAGCAACAATGGGCTCAAGATTAACAGTGATTGTGAGGATGGTGCGGGACCAGGCAGTGTTTCACTCTGTTGTGCTATGAGTTGGAACTGACTTGATGGAACTTGATGGCATAGTTGTCAGCTGCGTGACTTGAGTGTTGAACGTGAGCACCAACATGATGAAAGAGCCCCTCAGCAAAGACAGGAGAATTGTTGGTTCCAGTCATTTGTAATTTTACCCCCTCATTCCTGATTTAAAAGACTATAACATAAAACAATACCCATGAGTCTGTGATAATTTCCATAAATGTATGAAGATGTCATCTCTGTAACAATAATAACATTAATGAAGGGAATAAAGCTAAGGAGCAAAGGTTTTGAATATTATTAAAATTACAATGGTATTAATCTGAACTGTTGTTGTTGTTAGGCGCCATTGAGTTGGTCCCAACCCATAGCGACCCTACGTGCAACAGAATGAAACCGCTGGCTCCTGCGCTATCCTCACAATTGCTGCTATGATTGAGCCCATTGTTGTTGCCACTGTGCCAACCCATCTCGTTAAGAGTCTCCCTCTTTTTCACGCTCCCTTCACTGAACTAGATTACCATCAAGTTGTTCATTGTTATCTCCAGTACAATCACAAAGAAAATAACACAAAAAAATCTAGGCAAAGAAATTATATACTAGAAAATACCTATTTAACACAAAAGAACACACTATTGGAGGAATAAAAAAAGCCTAAGGCATACAAAATAAGTAGGAAAATAGCAGACATCCAAGAGTAAGTCAAAACAGAATTGCTACAAAGTTATGAAAACTTCTTCGATATTACCAAACACCTTGAAGGAGTGAGTCACTGGGTCTGGGGACTTAAGACCATAGTCTCAGGGGACCTCATGGTCAATTGGCATAACGTAGTTCACAAAGACAATGTTCTACGTCTGACTTTGGTGAGTGATAAAAATGGAAGTTGCTTGGAAATATTAGCCCAGTGGACTAATGGACCATGAGAATATCATTCTCTACAACCCAAGAAAGAGACAAGAAAACCTAGGTGATGACTGGCTACCACTACCAAGTGTTCTGAAAGGAATCACATTAGAAGGACCTGGAATGAGTGGGAGAAAATGTGGAACAAAACTCAATATCATAAAACAAAGACCAGGCTTACTAGTCAGGTAAAGACTGGTGGAACCCCAAACGATGTCCCTTGGTCACTCTTCAGATCTGAAACTGACCTCACCCTGGGGCTAATTTTCAGCCAAACAATAGATGGGTACGCAGGGGACAACACTAGTGAGGTATGTGCATCATAGAATGGTCAATCGTTTGCGATCAAAAGGGCAAAGTTCAGAAGGTCTGGGAAAGGAGGAACGGAAACAAGAAACACCCGCAGAAGGAAGTGGGACACGTGATGCTACATTGAGGGGATTACAATCATTGAGAAGAAACAAAGCACATGATTTGTTGAATATAAAACTGATGATCTGCTCTGTAAACCTTCACTCAATTCACAATAAAGAAAAGGAAAAAAAAAAAAAAAAGACTTCTGGAGCAAGCTGGTAGAGTAGATTGCTGCACTGAACCGACCCGCTGCAACAAAGACATGGGAGACTGAGTGACATAGATGTAGATGGTAATCCTGGGATCCTGAGCCTCAGAGGAGAGGACAGAGAGGTGGACTGAATACTGACTGGAAGAAGAAGCTGAACAGGAGCAGTGAGAGAAAACAAAATGTACTGCTATCAGATGGTGTGGAGCTGGGCAAATAGCTGAAGCTTGTGCAAGTGTATGCTGAGATAGAGGACTTGGGGCACAGGAAGAGGCTGGAGTTTGGCTGCAAGGATGGTGTGGTTCTCCTTTGCTCCTGTGCTTTCCTGGAGCATGTCCAATGCCCACCTTTGCCAATCCAATGACCAGTGACACTGTCTCCAGTGCAGCCTCTGCTCTACCTGGGGTCAGCAGTTGGCATACCACTCCTGCTTCAGAAGGCATGTGAATCCACCCTGAACTGTGTTATACTAACCAGGAATAAAGAACTGCATTCACACTTCCAGTCTTTATCACATCCATCGGGAGACAGGTGGTGAGTGCCTGAGAAAATATAAACACAAAGACACCACCATGTGTTGGAGAAAACAGACAATTTCAGCTTACATGAAGAAACAAGACAGAATCTCTCAAAGAAGTGAATAAATTACAGAATTAGAAAATATAATACCAGAAATGGTACCAAACAATTTGACGAGAAGTATTTTAAAATTATACTTAGGTACTTTGAATAGATTGAAAGAAAGATTGAAGAAAGCAAGGAGAGCACAGAAATTTTTTTTTAAGAATTCAAGAAAATGCTACAAAGCACAAATTGACAAAAGAAATAAAAAATGGAAATTATACAAAACAGCAATTAGAAAGTCAGAAGATTAATACTAAGAATTCAGAAATAGTCCATTGAAAGGGCAAAGAAGTAGAACTGAATCAAGGGCAGGCCAAATTAATGAGGTTGAAGACAAATCTTTCAATATTCATCTGTTAGAGGAAAAAATCAGAAAAAAGAATATAAAAATCCAAAAAAAGGCTAAGAACTACGTGGGACCCAATCAAGAGGAATAACTTACATGCAATTGGAATTCCAGAACAGGAATTCACATCCACAAAAGAAAAACATAGAAAAATTAGCCAAGGATTGTTAGAAGAAAATTTCCCTAACATCATGAAGATAGCTATTCAAAAAGTTAAATAATTCTAAATAGGATAGACCACAAAAGAAAATCACCAAGGCATATTATAACTAAACTTTTGAAAGCCAAACACAAGGAAAAAATCCTAAGAGTAGCTCTGGAAAAAACAAAAAGTTAACTGCAAAGGAGAACTTATAAGACTGAGCTCTGATTACTCAGCAGAACCCATGCAGGTATGAAGACAAAGGGATGACGGATATAAAACTCTAAAAGAAAAAACAATTGTCAACCAAGAATTATATACCCAGAGAAACTCCATGAAATATGATAGTGAAATTAGGACATTTCTAAGTAAACAGAAATGAAAATAATTTGCAAAAACCTGACCAACCTTACAAAAACTACTTGCTGAAATTCTTTGAACAGAGAACTAAAAACAGCAGACAACAACCTGACATTAACTTACAGGAAAATATCACCCAAAAGTCAACCCAGATATGGAAGTATTCAAAGTAAAACAGACCTACAAGATTGAACCACCACTTGTCTGTCCGTTTGTCATATTGTGGTGATTTGTGTGTTGCTGTGATGCTGGAAGCTATGTCACTGTTTGTTTAAATACCAGCAGGGTCACCCACGCTGGACAGTTTTCAGTGGAGCTTCCAGACTAAGTCAGACTAGAAGGAAGGAGAGGCAGAATATTTCTGAACGTTTAGTCACTGAAAACCTTATTAATAGCAGCAGAACATTATTAGATTATACTACCAGAAGATTAAAACATATATATAGCAGAACATTGTCAGATAGAATGCTGGAAGATGATCAGTTCAGGTTGGAAGGCACTCAAAAAAACTCCTTAGAGTTAGCCATGATGAAAGAAATGGAGCAAAGCTTTCTGGACCTTCATATGCTGATGAGACACAACTCAAAATGAGGGAAAACAGCTGCAAATATTTATTAGTAATTGGAGTATGGACTGTACAAAGTATGAATCTAGAAAAATTAGAACTTGTCAAAAATGAAATGGAATGCATAAAGATCAATATCCTAGACATTGCTGTAGTTGTTAGGTGCCATCGAGTTGGTACCAATTCATAGCGACCCTATGCACAACAGAACAACCTCACAGTTGTTGCCACGCAGGAGCCCACTGATGCTGCCACTTTGCCAATCCTCTTTTTCTCTGAGCCTCCACCTTACCAAACATGATATCCCTCTCCAGTGACTGGTCCCTCCTGACAATATGTCCGAAGTATGAGAGACGAAGTTTGGCCATCCTAGCCTCCAAGGAGCACTCTGGCTGCACTTCTTCAAACACAGATCTGTTTGTTCTTTTGGCAGCCC
>NW_006408864.1:1840972-1842866 GCF_000296735.1 Chrysochloris asiatica | reverse complement strand
GGAGGAAGGCTCATTAACAACCTTGGCGATATGCCGATGATACAACTTTGCTTGCTGGAATCTAAGGGGGTTTAAAATACTGATGAAGAACAAAGCTATGGCTTAACTTGTAATCACATGAAGTCGTATGTATAACATGATTATGATGTAATCCTTAAAGTATAGAAGGAACTTTTTGAAAAACTAGAGGCAAACAAAATCTGGGGAGACCCCTGCTGCCTGATCTTTGGGCATACTTTTAAAATAAAACATCCTTCTGCTCTTCAAAAAAAAAAAAAAAAAGAAGAAGAAGAAGACGAACAGAGTCACCGTTCAAAAAGAAATGGTCAGAGTAGGAGCGACGACGCTAAGATGGCGGCAACTGCCGCGGAAGCGGATCGCACTCTCTTCGTAGGCAATCTTGAAACTAAAGTAACAGAGGAGCTCCTTTTCTAGCTTTTCCACCAGGCTGAGCCAGTAGTAAAAGCTAAAATCCCAAAAGATAAAAAGCATTTGGCATTTGTGAATTTCAAACATGAAGTTTCTGTTCCTTGTGCAATGAATCTGCTTAATGGAATCAAACTTTTTGAAAGGCCCATGAAAATTCAATTTAGATTAGGAAATAGCCGGACCTCGCAGGATGCCACCGTGTCATATTCTCAGCATCACACTGGGAGTTCAAGCCTGACTCCTAGTCCCACATCTCCTAGCAGCCGGTACAAATGGACTATGGAGAACATGACTTCATCAACACAGACAATTCAGAGATCTTTCTCTTCTCCAGAAAAATTTCAGAGACAAGCAGTGATGAAAAACGTTTTGAGACACATAGTGGGAAATCTGGTTCTCCACGGCTGGATCAACCAGGGTTTCCCCCAACAGTTCCACCACATAGTCATTCCTTTAACCAGTCTTCCAGCTCCCAATGGCGCCCAGATGCACCACCATCACAGAGGAAAGGCGGCAGAACCCTCATCTCTATGTAAGCGGAGAGACACTATAGCCGGAAGCAGTGCTACACAGACCGTAGCTCTGAACACTACCAGGGAAGCCGAGACGATTTCTTCTATGAAGATCGTGCCCACAATGGCTGGAGCCACAATAACAGAAGAGACAATAGTAGAGATGGAAAATGGCGCTTGGCTCGGTATTAACAAGTATTAAAGGGACATCATTTGTTTTTTTAAAGGGTCATTTTAGACTTTTTGGCTTAATTAGACTGGAAAAATTTTGTTGAGAAACTTCAGAGCAGCTTTACAAGTTGCTGCGTCTCTTTTAAGAAAATGTTTTTGAACCAACAGCGTAATACAGAAATGAGAAGATTTATGGTTCCAGTTTTATAACATTAGTAACTTTTCACCTCAGGGCTTTATGAAGAGGAAAGGGTTTTATGTAGAAGGTGCCACCATTCCTAATCATCTTAGTTTTGTGAAAGGTGAACTATAAAGTTTGATTGTATTATAAATCAATTATTTAAATTATTTGTAATCTTTTTGTATTATAAGAAATTTCTTGTTAGTGAATCAGAAGTTGATAGCCTGAAATGGCTACCAGCATTTTGTTAATAAATCAGAAAATGTAACTTCTCAGTGATTATTTCACTAGCATTATACTTGAAAAAGTTTACTGGTAAAGTTTGGGCATCAATGGTATTGCTGACCTCTTAGACAATTTAAAATATGAAAATTTTGTTACATTTGATCGTATGTTTTACCCTAATGAAAATACAAGTGTCAATTTATACATATCATTGTTTCACACAAGAGTGTTAGGATTTGTTTATTAAATCATTTGATGTATGACTAAAGTCACTCAGGAAGTGTTAAATATCTTAAATGTATGTTTTTATATTAGAAAAACTATTCATTTGAATCCCCCTCTCCTGCTTTTTCCCACATGGCAAGCATACAAATAT
>NW_006408864.1:1820716-1840312 GCF_000296735.1 Chrysochloris asiatica | reverse complement strand
TTTTGCCAATAATTAACTGATTATGTGGCACTGTAGGATAAGCACTGAACTGCAAAGTCAGCTGTTCAAACTCACCAGTCACTCCTCAGAAACCCTATAAGTCAGAATTGAGTCAACAGCACTTAACATATAAATGTCCATCCAAAAACTTTTTTTGGCCAATAATTACTGATGTTTGTTGTTTAAATTCTTTCAAAATGGTGGAATAAATGTTCTTTGTGAAGCGTAATGAAAATCCAAAATAGAAAATTTACATGTATACATGGATTTGGTAACTATTGACCAGAAATAACATTTTGCCCATAAAGCAGTGATGTGGAGAATTGATTGTTAACAGAAAAGAATTTTCTCACAAAAGTAAAGAAATGTGGAATAGTATCAAAATAATGGAGATTATATCTTTCATACGTGTTATTTTGGTCTATCGGTATAAACTTTACAAAAAGAAAAGATGTCAAAATTTCATGTGAACAATCAGTGAACTGTCTAGAAAACACAACAATTATGCAAAAGATCAAGAAGAAAAATCATTAGAATGATGAAGTCTTCCCTGCCCCCAGGTCCAGTGAATTTTGTGTAAGTGGTTAAATGACTAGTTTTCATTTTGCTTCGGAACCAAAATCTTTCAAGTCAGGGGTGAATTCATACCAGACAACTGAAGAAAATACCTCCTCTCCAATGATTGGTTTCATGAACAAATAGGCTATTGTTTCCAAAAAGACTCATCTATGAGTCTCTGTCAGTGAATTCTCTGCCTCTTGATCAATTTTAGTGGGAGGAGAGCCTGAGCAGGGGCTGTGAAGGAGGGAAGACAGCCAGATGTGGCCTGGGTATGTGGACATTTGCGCCCAGCATGGAGACAGACCAGAGCGTGGCAGAGTGCATTCATGGTGTGGACTTACACTGAGAAACGGGTCCTGAGAGGCTGTCAGGCAGCAGTAGGTGAAGGAAGAAAGATTGATGAATGGTCTCCCAGCCAGATGTCGTGTGGATGTTTTGAACTATTACCCGCAGCTTGAGAACACACTCCAGTCTGGCAGAACACATGCTTGCATTGTCCTGGCAAAGGGAAATTAGTTCTCCTTTCTCTTAAATTCCCCCTTCTTAATAGGAAACAAAACTTGTCCATGCAGTCAGATAAAATTGTGAAATATTTTACTGAAAGTATACGTTTTTTTCTAGGCATAAATTTCATGAAGCCTTTAAGTGCATTGGTTTCTGCCACTCAAACTTCTAATATTAGCATTTTCACAATGTCCAGGGCCTGTATGTAAGGACACATTGTATTATGAAGATAATACAGATTGCTGTTTTGTTTGAACATTTGAAAAAAGAAAAGAAATGCTCAATGTTCAACCATTTCAAGAGGTAGTACATGATCAAGATCCAATGGTACTAAAGAAAGAAGTCCAAGCTGCACTGAAGGCATTGGCAAAAAACACAGCTCCAGGAATTCATGGACTAGAAATTGAGACTATGCAAAATCTTTTGACTGTGTAGATCATGACAAAATATGGATAACATTGCAAATAATGGGAATTCCAGAACTTAACTGTGTTCATGAGAAACCTGTACGTAGACCAAGAGGCAGTTGTTATAATAGAACAAGGGGATACTGAATGGTTTAAAAATCAAGAGAGGTGTGTGCCAGGTTTGCATTCTTTCATCATACTCTAAAACTAGACCAAGTCTTATTCCTATTCCTAGCCCAGCCCCTTAATACTAATCCTAGTACTAAAAGTAACCTTAAAAAACAAAACAAGTTTTTAAAAAAGTATTGTTACAAAATCATTTGTGGTTGTAAAGTAATGTCTGGTTAGTTTCAACTCTTAGCGATCTCGTATAGGGTTTCCAAGGAGTGACAGTTGGGTTTGAATAGCCAATCTTGTGGTTAGCAGTCCAGTGCTTATCCTACAGCACCACACCAGGATTCCAAAGTACGAAACCATACAGCCCTTAATTAAAATTTCAAAATGTGAAGATACTGTTTCTCAACATAGCCTCCATCTTTTTCTCCATACATTTCTGAAGGCTGTGTTTGTCATACTGTGGTGGCTTGCATGTTGCTGTGATTCTGGAAGCTATGCTACGGTATTTGAAATACCAGCAGGGTCACCATGGTGAACAGGTTTCAGCTGAGCTTCCAGACTAAACCAGACTAGGAAGAAGGAGAGGTGGACTACTCCCGAAAGGTTAGCCACTGACAACCTTATGGATAGCATTAGAACAATGCCAGATAGCACCAGAATATTGAATACTGAAATATGAATAGCACCAGAATATTGTCAGAAATAGTGCCAGAAAACGAGCCTTCACATTGGAAGGCACTCAAAATACAACTGGGGATCAAAATAGATGGTGATATGAATGGAGTAAAGCTTTCAGGACCTCCATTTGCTAATGGAGCACAACTCAAAATGAGGAGAAACAGCTGTAAACTTTCTTTAATAATCAGAACATGGAATGTTCGCAGTATGAATCTAGAAAAATTTAAGACATAAATGAAATGGAATGCATCAACATCGATATCCTAGCCATTAGTGAACTGAAAAGGACTGATATTGGCTATTTTGAATCTGACAATCACATGGTTTATTATGCCAGAAATGACAAGTTGAAGAGGAATGGTGTCACATTCATCATCATCAGAACATTTCAAGATCTGTCTTGAAATATAATGCCATCTGTGATAGGATAATATCCATATGCCTACAAGGAAGATCAGTTAATACCACTATTACTCAGATTTATGCACCAAACACTAAAGCCAGTGTGATGAAACTGAAGAACTCTACCAACTTCTTCAGTCTGAAATTGATCAAACATGCAATCAATATATATTGATAAATACTGCTGATTGTAATGTAAAGGTTGGAAACAAAGAGGAAGGATCAGTAGTTGCACCTTGATAGAAATGACAGAATTTTGCAAGACCATGACTTATTCATTGCAAATACCTTTTTTTTTCTTTAAAGCTTTTATTGTGAATTGAGTGATAGTTTACAGGGCAGATCATCAGTTTTACACTCAACAAATCATATTTTATTTCATTGCAATGATTACAGTCTGCTCAAAGCACCATCAGTTAACAGTATTTACCGCTATTCCACCCTCCCACTTTTTTTTTTAATGTACACAGACCACACAGGAAATGTATATTCGTTCAAATGTCCAAAGGGCACATTTTGCAAGTCAGCCTCCTGTAAATAACTTTTTTAAACAACAAAGACAACTATACACATGGACCTCACAATATGAAATAAAAATAAATCAAATTGACTACATCTTTTCTGGTGTGGCACTGTGGGATAAAGTACTGGACAGCAAGGTTGGTTTGAACCACAATGTTGGTGGTTCAAACTCAGTAACTGCTCCTTGGAACCCTATACAGGGTCACTATGAGTCAGAATTGACTCAACAGCACTTAACAAAAATGGGAAGAGACAGTGGAAAAGCTCTATATCATCAGCCAAAACAAGGCAAAATAAAGGGTAGACTGTGGAACAAATCATCAATTGCTTATATTCATGTTCAGACTGAAGCTGTAGAAAATGAAAACAAGTCCATGAGAGCCAAAAAATGACCTTGAACGTATCCCATCTGAATTTAGAGATCATCTCAAGAACAGATTGGATGTATTAGACACTAATGACTGAAGATCTTAAGAGTTAAGGGATGACATCAAGAACACCATGCAAGAAGAAAAAAAGATCATAGGAAGCCAAGGAAAAAGGAAAAGACCAAAATGGATGCCAGAAGAGACTCTGAAGCTTGCTCTCCAGCATAGAGATGCTAAAGCAAATGGAAGAAATGAGGAAGTAAAACAGCTAAACAGAAAATCTCAGGGCAGCTTGAGAAGACAGAGTCAATTATTATAATGAAATATGCAAAGACCTGGAGTTAGAAACCAAAAGGGAAGAACACACTCAGCATTTTTCAAGCTTAAAGAACTAAAGAAAAAATTCAAGCCTCAACTTGAAATACTGACGGATTCTATGGGCAAAGTATTAAATGGTGCAGAAAGCATTTAAAGAAGATGGAAGGAATAAACCATTTCAAGAGGTAGTATATGATTAAGAGTCAATGGTAATGAAGGAAGAAGTCCAAGGTGCATTGCAGGCATTGGCAAAGAACAAGCCTCCAGAAATTGATGGAGTACAAATTTAAATGTTTAAACAAACTGACGCAGCACTGGAGGCACTCACTCATCTCTGCCAAGAAATTTGGAAGATAGCTATCTGGCCAACTGATTGAAAGAGATCCTTATTTGTGCCCATTCCAAAGAGAGGTGACCCAACAGAATGCAGAAACCATCGGACAGTATCGTTAATATCACATACAAATAAAATTTTGCCAAAGGTGCTTATAAAAAATGACTGCAATAGTTCATTGACAGGCAACTTTCAGAGGTTCAAGCTGGATTTAGACAAGGATGTGGAACCAGGTATATCATTGCTGAAGCCAGACGGATCTTGGCTGAAAGCAGAGAATACCAGAAAGATATTTGCTTTGCTTTATTGACTATGAGAAAGAAACTTTTAATTGTGTAGATCATGACAAGCTATGGGTAACATTGGGAAGAATGAGTATGCCAGAACACTTAATTATAATTCCAAGGAAACTGAACATAGACCAAGAGAGAGGCAGTTGTTCAAACAAAACAAGGAAACATTGAATGGTTTAAAATTAGGAAAGGTGTGCACCATGGTTGTATTATTTCATCATACTTATTCAATCTGTATGCTGAGCAAATTTGAGAAGCTGGATTATATGAAGAAAAATGTGGCATCAGGATTGGAGGAAGACTCATTAACAATCTATGACATGCAGATGATACAACCTTGCTTGCTGAAAGCAGAGGACTTAAAATACTTACTGATAAAGATCAAAGATCACAGCCTTCAGTATGGATTGCACCTCAATGTGAAGAAAACAAAAATCCTTACCACTGGACCAATAAATAGCATCAAGATAAGATAAATGGAGAACAGATAGAAGTTGTCACAGACTTCATTATGCTAGGATTAACCATCAACACTCATGGAAGCAGTGCTAAAGAAATCAAGCAACATATTGCATTAGATAAGTCTGCTGCATGACTCCTTTGAAGTGTTGAAGAGCAAAGATGTCAATTTGAGGACTAAGGTGCGGTTGACCGAAGCCACAGTATTTTCAATAACCTCACATGCACGTGAAAGTTGGACAATGAATAAAGAAGACCGTAGAACTGATGCATTTGAGTTAGTGTTGGAGCCTATTAAAATGACCATGGACCACTAAAAGAACAAACAAATCTGTGTTGGAAGAAGTACAGCCAGAGTACTCCTTAGAAGCCAGGATGACAAGATTTCATCTCTCATACTTAGAACGTATTATATCAGGAGGGAACAGTCCCTGGAGAAGAACATCATGCTTAGTAAAGTGGAGAGTCTGCCTAAGAGGAGGACCCTCAACAAGATGGATTGTAACAGTGGCAACAGCAATTGACTCAAGCATAGCAGTGATTGTGATGTAGTGAGACCGGACAGTGCATTGCTCTGTTGTGTATGAGTCAGAGCCAACTTGATGTCACCTAACAACCTTTTCTGAAGGAATTATGCATTTGGAGTCCTGGTGTGGTGCTGTGTGATAAAGCACTAGACTGCAAGGTCAGCGGTTCAAACTCACCAGTTGCTCCTTGGAAATTCTAATCAGGGTCGCTAAGAGTCAGAACCAACTCGATGTATTATTTTTTCCAGTGTTCTTTGCATTTGGGAACAAAAAAAAAGTCTGAAGGGGCAAGATCAAGGCTACAGTAAATATAGGATAAGGTTACCTAATGAGATTTCCACAAGACAGCCTTTGCTCATCTCGACAGCCTCTGCTCATCTCAAAGAATGATCAGATACACTGTCGTGTTAGAAAAAAATTCCTCAGCACAACTTTCCTGACCCTTTTCTCATCAATGCCATTTTCAATTTTCCTCAAACCCCTTCCAGATAAGCCCTGTGACCATCCTTTGTCCTTGATGAAAACTTATCAAGTTTATCCCTTTGGGATGCCGAAAGTTGCTCAAACTTGCCAAGTTGACCTCTCTACCTTGAAGTTTCAGAATAATCTTGGTTCTTCTCCTAGGCTGGTGCTCGGCAACAAAAAAGCTCATATTTAGTTCAAGCGTGAAGACTGAATCCTGATGGCAAAAATTCAGATGAATTCGAGTATGGCATTTCTTGGGCTCTTTTTGAGATGGAAATGAATTTGGGCCTAACAGTTAAGAGTTGAATGTAACTGCAGCTAAGGAAATTGAAATTGACAGTGATCATAAAGCTATCATAATCTTTGTTCCCATTCCTCAACTGAAGCCTTTACAGAAAATTCAAGTCTGAGTGGTACAGACGAAAAAATTCAGTGGAAAACACATGGTCTTTATTATTCAGAGAATTCTGCCTAAGCCAACTTTATAAAAAACATGAACTGGACCAAGGACCTAAATGCCAGAATGAAAACTGTACAACTCTTAGGAGAAAATATCAGAGAAAGCCTTTGTGGCAGTGGATTGGGTGAAGGTTTCTGAACTATGACACCTAAAAGCATAAGCAAGCAAAGAATTGATTAAATGTCATAAAAATTACACACTTTCTTGTAAAGGACACTGTCAAGACAGCATAAAGACAACTCACAGAATGGGGAAAATATCTGTTAGCCACGTGTATGATAGGGTCAAGTATCCAGAATATATAAAGAATTCTTACAATTCAACCATAAGGGCTAGTCCTATTTAAAAGTGGACAAAAGATTTTAATACAATGAGAATGAAGCATTTTAAATTGTTCAAAGTGGTTACCTTTGGTGAGTTCTAGGAGGTGGGGAACAGGCTTTATGTGAGCTCTGGTAGAGTAGTGGTTATGAATCGGGCTGCGAGCCGCAAGGTCAGCAGTTCGAAACTACCAACTGCTCTGGGGGAGAAAGATGAGACAGTCTGCTCCCATAAAGATTTACAGCCTCAGAAACCCTGTGTAAGGTCACTATGAGTCGGAACCGACTCCATGGCACATAACAACAATGCCCACAATGAATCTTATAGAACGATTTGACTCTTTAAAAATAAGTGGTTCTCAACTAAGGGCAGTTTTGCCCACTTTTGTTCTGAGTTGAAGCAACCCTATATAAGAGCTTCCAAGGAGCAACTGGTGGGTTTGAACTAACTGCCAGACTTGTGACCCCAGCACTGGACTGTTTTTGCAATTTTGCACTCTAGGGGTTATTTAAGGAGCTCTGCTGGTGTCAGGAACCCTGGTGGTTCAGTGGTTGAAATCTCCCAGTCCTACAGGGCAGTTCTACTCTGTCCTATTGTATCACTGAGTTGGAAATCACTTGATAGCAATGGATTTTGGTTTGTGTGGTGCAGTGGTTTTTGTACTTGTCTGCTTCCGGAAAGGTCAGCAGCAGTTTGACCCCACCAGCTGGTCCCAGGGAGAAAGACTGTCAATCTGCTTCCATAGATTTATAGCCTTGGAAATGCTTTAATAGGGGCAGTTCCCCTCTGTCCTACAGGGTCACTAGAGTGTTGAGGTTGGCTGAGAAACAGCTTTGATAAAACTTTAAATAAGCATAGTACCCACATTACAGAGCAAAAAGTTCTTCTGCACAAGGTTCAACAGATGTGGTTTTACGTCACCTATGTTCTTACAACCTTAATACAGAGCAGAGCTAAGAATGCCTACCAGGGATGTTGAGGAAATGTGGGAGCTACCACATTTATAAACGGTACTTCTCAGTATCCTAGACTTGATGGATCAGGGTAATTAGAATACATTGGGTGTTATGCTTCCAGAGGCATGTCAAGCCTCCAGGTGCTACTCCTGTCTCTAGGGCTGTTATAGAGGCGATTTCACCCCATTTTCATATGGTTTGAATCCAACACCACACCTGGGACACTTGATCTCAATCTCCCCCCCCAACACATTACAGAACTCCCAGCAGACAAGTTAGCCAGCTACCTGGGAGTCTGTTTACTTACTGACTGCTCTGATATAGAAGCAAGTAGTGGAAAGAAATAATACATAGGTGCTGGTACAAAAATGTTAGAAACCCAACTGTAGTTTTTGATCATCTACTAAGAGAGACATTATCAAATATAAAAGCACAGAAAAGACACACAAGCTTTGGAAAAGGTAGACTTTTAATAACTGCTATATCACCAGGTTAACTCATGCAGTTACAAAGTAGTTAGAAATTTCTGAAAGGATATTATTGTTTAAAAAAAAAAAAAAAAAAAGGCGCTCATCATTCATTACATAAATAATATCTAGCATTTCATTGGGACACTACTTTTCAAAAGGCCCTGGCCACACAATTCCCAATACAACACTCAATCCAAGGCTGTTTTCAGTCAGACTTTGTTCATTCCATTTGTGGGCAAAGAGGCCTCTAAGAGTAGAGGACACACAGCTGGGCCAGTTGGGGTCACTGGCAATGTTCAGAGTTGCTAGTAAGACTCCAAACAGGGAGACAGAACATTTATTTTTTTGGGATACGCTATTTTGAATTATATTGTTCAATTAGCCAACATGATAAATTCTTAAAAGAAAATAAACATGATAAGGAGGTTGCTGCATTCTTTGGACTGTGTGTCATAATTATAGTCGGCAAATGCAGGCAGTCTTAACAAAAATAGCCTTCCTCATCTGCAGTTATGAAGATAACTTTCTATCTGGCTTTATTTTTGCTGGACAACAATACACAACTGATAAGCTATAAATGATACTGTTTTATGTTATAAAAATACTAGCTTTTTCATTTATGTTTATAGGCATTCTCTGCTTGAGTCAAGGTTAGGCTTGTTAAGTGATTAAAGGCAATTTTGTTAGAGCAGTATATGATTATTTTATTCTAAGAGAATAAAATACATAAAAAGAAACATTTTGCTTGCAACTTGCAAAATTGAGTGATTCTGCCAAAGTGAAGTATCAGTAACTCACTTTAAGACCATGCCATCTTCTGAAAATGCCATGAGTCTACTTCATAAATGTGTCAAAGTGACAGCCCATCTCAGACTTGTAGGGCTGCTCTTCCCCAACAGCAGTCATTAAAAAGCTGGGACGCACAGCTACAGAGCAGGGAAGCAAAGCCAGATGGAAGAGACTTTTTAAAGGCACGACCCCACAACAAATGGCCGGCCCTATGGATGGGTGATTTCTACTTTCACACTCATCCCTTTGTGTATGATCACTTCACCTTCATTTCTTTCTTTATGGGGGCTGATTTGGATCGACTTGTTGAGAATGGTGTTCATTATCTGCTAAGTCATTAGGGAAAGATTTCTGTGGTTACATGTAAACTTGTGATGGGTTTGCAGAAGTTACAGGTGGAGAGGGGAGTGGAGAAGTCAGCTGTGGAGCATCTATGTGAAGGTCACACCAGCTTCGTTGTACACCTTGAAGACTTTCTCAATGGCGTTGACATAGGCAGCGGTTCTCAGGTCCAAACCCAGATTATATTTCATGGCTGTGCGCATGATTTGCTGAAATGAAGGAGAAGATACAATGAAGACCACCCCAATTCCAGCAGACGGTCAGTGCACATAGGAGGTACACATGGCCCAAGACCAGGAGTTCAGGGCAGCCAGAAAGCAACAAACTCCAGCCAGGGAGTAGTAATCCTCTGGAATTAACACTGGTTATCCCACAACGCCACACCGCAGCTTCTACTGAATTCACTCCATGGAAACTGGTGGAGTTTCTGGAGTCCTGGTGTTGGCACTCTAGGATAAAGCAGTGGACTGCTAAGCACAAGCTTAGTGGTTCAAACCAACTAGCCACTCCTAGTCGCTGTGAGTCAGAACTGACTTGATGATACTTAACAATTGTCTACACAACAGTAAGAAGTTACTCTTTAGAATTTTAGGTGTTCTTTCTATTTAAACTGTTGTCTGGAGAAAGATCATTTGATACATTTCATGATTTAAAAAACAACACAACATAAGCTTAGTGATGTAAACCCCATTAAACCGTAGACTTTAAAAAGGTGTGTTTTATGGGTGGTGAATTTTAATCTCGAAATAAACAGTAAACAGCATTTGCACACATACCCGGGCGGAACGTTCCATAGTGTAAGCTAAGCCAGAGTGCACGATGTCTTTCTCAGATGCACCCTAACAGGAAAAAGAACAGAAGTTTAACAAAACCATGAGAAGATGCATTTTCTATCAATCAGAGTTAAGAAGGATTTGTAAAAACAATACACAACCAGACACAATTGTTTTGTCTTTCAGTAAAGATAAAAAAATCAACACAGATAGTGTAGACAGTGTACCCCAGGGACACGATGGTTAGGACGGAGTCCCACAACCTTGGCCATTCGAGCTCCAGAAACACTATAGCAATGTGCTGTCAAGTCACAAAGCACTCACGTCAGTTCCCCAGGTGAACAGGACACAAAAAGGAACTTGGCTGATTCCAGTAGCAGCTCTGGATTACAAGCACTAGTGCCACCAAGTTATAAAGCTGAATGGATCTTTAGTTAACCCCCCAAAATGCTACTGGCGAGGAAGCTGATGACTAAGGAGTTAAGTCGATGTACCTACCACCACATCAGCTTATCTCTTTTCTTTGCCAATTATCTCTGATGAGTTTAGTGATTCATCTAGTTTCGTGGACTGCTTTGTAAAATTTAAGTACAATTCACTGTCACCATCACCCTTATTATGACATTAAGAAACAGGCTTGGTTTATAAGCAAAATGCTGCTGTTTCATTCATTCATTTATTCAATCAACTAACATTTATTAGGTACCCATGGCATTTTAGGAGTCTTGGTGTGGCACTGTGGGCTCATGCGTCAATTTGAACTGCAAGGTCGGTGGTTCAAGCTCGCCAGCTGCTCCTTGGAAACCCTATACAGGGTTGCAATGGGTCAGATTTGACTCAACGGCACTTAACAACAACACTGGCATTTTAGGATAAGTGTTGGACTGGTAACCGCATGGCCAGCAGTTCAAATTCTCCGGCCACTCCACAGTTTAAAGGTGAGGCTGCCTGTGCCCATAAACCTTTACAGTCTCAGCAACCCCATGCAGGATCACTGTGAGTTGTAATCAACTAGATGGCAGGGAGTTTGGGTTTGCTTTTTAAAAAAATAAAGTGCTAGGAATTCTTCTAGGCACTAGGGACACGACACAGGAGAACAACATAAAAATGATCTTGTCTTCACAGAAAATTTCATTCTAATGGGAGGAGATAGGACATATGTGGACACAAAACTATCAGGTTGGCTGAGTAAGGTCTGAAAATCTGAATTTAGTTAGAGGAGAGGTCAGGGACTGAGGCCCTCCAACGTTAAGTGTGCGGAGAGACGAAGAGGTACTCGGCAAAAGGCAATAAAATGAAATGGCTAGTGAGGATGGAAGAAAATCAGGAAATGTGGTATCCTGCAGGAGAATATTTCAAGGTAGACAATGATCAGCTGTGATAACAGCTGCTGACAGGTCAAGTCAGATAAGGGCTGAGAAATGACCACTGGCTCTGGCAATGCTGATGCCGCCACTGGTTATCTTGACAAGAACAGTTCTGGTGGGGGGGGGGGCAGGAGTGGGCTCAAGGACAGACATAGAGAAGAACTGGAGCCAGCCAACCCAAGTCTTTCAAGATTTGCCACAGGGGAAACACCAATGGCAATTAATTGGAAGGGGATGTGGGAATCAAGATTCATTTCATCATTAACAAAGAGGCTGAAGCTGTTCATGTACAATAAATACTGCTTGGGATTTGATTCCTTGGTTTGGAGCTCTGAAGTCATGGTTTCATGGGACACCCTAGTTAACTAGCTCAGTAACATGTTCAGTGCTTCTGTCTGACATCCTTGTTCAAGTGGCCAAGGCACAACAAATGGTCTCTATTTAACTAGAGCAACAGAAGGACACTTGGAAAAAAGAGGCTACGGAATGCGCGGCTAATTGCCTCCATGACCAACTTCCTTCTCTGTCATGAGGTTAGAAGAAATGCATGGTGCCCAGCTACTATTTCTGAACATTTTGTTCAAAGGTCTGTAAAATGATCAAAATGGGGGAAATGTAGAACAATTTCAACTTCTCATGGCCCTCTGACTTTCTGGGACCATGGTGGCTGGATGAACCCCTGAAATTTGCCCTGAGATCATCTTTAAACCAAAAAATCTCCTGGAATCTTCTTAAAACAAAGGAGTAATTTAATTTAGCTTTCTGAGTAAAAAGAAGATCTGCCTTGAACATTATACTTTTCTAAGAACTATCTACGTGGAATCTAGTGGGTATGTAAGGAGCCCTGCCGGTGCCACGGGTTAAACACTTGGATACTCTGGTAAGTGAAAGGCCAGCCATTGGAACCCACCAGTCACTCTCTGGGAGAGACACGAAACACTCTGCTTCTGTAAAGATCAACTCAGATGTGGGACCGTATGTGGACTCCTTCTGAGTTGGGACATTCCCAACTGCTGGAAGAACAAAAGATTCTTATTCAAAGAATGACCTGTAGAAAAAAGAGGGCTGTGTGGCAGTCTGAATATCAAGCAAGCTGTTTGCTTTGGAGGCATCAAGGAAAAAAAAAGTCAGTCCATCAGGGAAAACCGTTTTCCAGGACTGAAACTCAAAGAGAACTCATGAGAAGTATAATATGCTTGCTGGTTGTCACTTGGGTTTACTTGAGTGGAAGTGGGGTAAATACAGCAATGACGACATGGGCTGAGTTTGGTCATGTTCCATTGGTAACCCTTGACTTTGAGATGAGAGAGAAGAGAGGAAGGGCTGGCTGATCTGAAGTTTAGGGAGGTGTGCGTGAATTCTCAAACTTGCAGCTAGTATCCATTTGACGTAGCTTGACCAGAACTCAAATCAAGGAAGATAAAGAGATTTGATACTGAGAACAAGGGCAACATTGAGACGTTTGCCTATAAATGCAGTGACTCAAAATTCCAACCAGAATGGAAGGATTCTTCTTATCAAGGAACAACCTTGTTTCCTCAGTGTTCTGGGTTGGCAGGGACTAGAAATTTAAACACTGGCTACCAAAAATGGGGGCTGGTGGTGCTACAAAGGCATGAAGTGACTCACTTACAAGTTTTCATAACTGTGCTTAGTTTTAGAATGCCAAGGAAAAAATCAAAGAGACACAGAGAGCAGAAGGGTGTAAGAAAACAAGATCCTTCAATGTCTACAAGAGACAGATCAAAAAGGTGGAGACAGCGTAAATGCCCATCAACAGAAGTATGGCTCAGCAAACCTACACATAATGAGACTCTGTGAAGCACCTCACAGCATGGATGAACCTGGGGGATACTATGCTGAGTGTCACAAAAGGACAAGTATTATTATATGAGATCAATGTTGTAAAAAGTTTTTTAAAAATGGTTTTCTTGATTAAAAAAAAAAAAAAAATCTATGACGGTTACGGGGGGAGGGAAGGAAAATTATTCAAGGGCTAGAGGGAGACACATGTTAACATGGGTGAAGAGGCAGGCAATATACAACAAGAGGGAGGGGAGCAGAGGAAAGATCAAAGGAGTAGGAGACACAGGGAGAAATGCAATAGATAAGTGAACAGAGGTCAATACTGTTAACTGTTGGTACATGGAGGGGATTGCAACCATGTAATGAAGCAAAATATATGATTTATTGAATGTGAAACTGATGATCTGCTCTGTAAACCTTCACTCAATTCACAATAAAAAGTGGAGGAAAAAAGATCAACTCAGAGAAGGAGGGCGCGCACGGCTGCGTAACTGAAGAACGTAACCAATGGCACTAAACTGTCCATGCAGAAGCCAGTGAACTGGCGTATGCTTTTACTGTGTAATTATCAACAACAACAAAATAAGTGAAATTCAGAAAAAAAGAGACATCTTTGTATGATATTATAGAGGGAATTGATAACACAAGTAAGAAAAGGTGGAAGTTTGCTTCAGCAGTTCATTTAAGAAGTTGAGGAGAGACCATCCAAAGCATGGAAGGGAAATTTGGGCTTCCTGGAACAGAGCTGGTCTACAATAGGAGAGTTAACATGGAACAGGGTACAGGTACTGGAACTGAGAATGTAGTTTATTGATTTCAGCTTTTTCTGTGAATACAGATACCAGGTTGTTGGCTGGAGTGAGAGAATGAATGGAAGAGGGAAAGAGTAAGAGACACTGCAAGGTTAGGGGCCATGGAATAACATTAGAGCTCTCAGCAGGGCCTTCAGCAACAGAGATTGTATGGAAGAGGGTCCAGATGAAGTTTGAATACCCTGGTGGTTGGCTGTCTGAACCCATACGTCGCTCGCTAGGAGGAAAACGTGCCAGTCTGTTTCCATAAAGATGACACAACCTGTGAAACCCTATGGGGCAGGGTTGCTGAGTTGGAACCAACTAGATAGCAGTGTGTCTTGCGCAATCACAGCCAGTCTTCCTAAACCCAGTGGCCTGCCCCATGTGTTCTATGTCACCTGTAAATCACTCTTTGTACGACATTCCAGCCCAACAGAGGGAAGAGAAATCAATTCTGGCACGCACAGGGGACTCTGAGAGAGAGCCACAGAGATGGAGTGACTGTTGACTATAAATCCTTTCGTTGCTTTTCCTACTTTTCCATTGTTTTACTAGTGAGATGAATCATTCTTTCCAGATTTATTTTTGTTGTCACTCACAGTTCATGTCTTCTGTCATTTATGAGTACGAAGTTCTCTTTTTAACAGTGAACCCTATCAACAGCTACTTAGTATAAACCAACTTTCCTAATTTTATCACCGTTTCTCAGGAGCACAAAGGAGCTGAAATACATACTCATCTTCCACGGTTATGTAACCATCACTTGTTGAGTTATTTGTATTTTCAAAGTACCAAAAGCCGAAGAACCACTATTTATTTTGTATCCATCCATGTGGGGTCATTAGAATTCTTACTCCATTTTTTCTCTTTTTTTTTTAATGTTTTATTGTGAATTGTATGATAGTTTACATGAGAAAACCTCAGTTCCATATTCATTCCATCGTATATCATTACACTGCCAAGGTTCCAATCCCCTCCATGCCTCGTCTTCTGACCAAAGGGCATATCCTAGAAGCCTGTGCTCTACACTCCCTCCTCCCCCCTCAGTTCCTCTCCCTCTCTGGATCCAAAGTCCCCAGCCGCTTCATTCCTCCTTGTCATCATCTCTGTCTCCATCTCAGGCATCCCCAGTTCTCTGGGTGGGGTCCTGTTTCCAGCTCTTATCCGTTGGTGGTCCCGGAGACCTCTGCTCCTAGACTGGAGAAATAATCGCTCTCTTCCTTGCTACAGAACATCCACCCTTGCATTTCCAACACTCACAATCCGTCTTGATAACCATTATTCACTACAGTATCGCATGTAACCCATCTGTATTTCATTTCATCAGCTCCACCTAGACAAATTGGATAGTACTCACTGGTGATTCTGCCTTCCTCCATGCCCCCTAGGTCTAGGTTCCCTCTTGAAAGCTTGTAAGCCAGTTACTTCTTGCCTTTGTAGTCCCTCCCTCCCCATTTGGGTATCCAATGTCCAAGTTGCCCCTCTCTGTCTACTCTGTGTGTGGAGGGGGTGGGAATGTTTCTTGCTGTAAGGATTTGTTGCCTCTTTTGTGTCAGTGCATTCGTATGCATAGGTCAAGTTCATCAGCTTGGGTCAGCTCAACCTTCTTTCCCACCCCCTCTTCTTTCTTCTCCTGGTTGAGCTCTGATCATCCAGTCATCCAGTCCCGGTCACGTGGTGTGTCATCTGCAAGTGTGGGTGTTCTTGTGCACATGCCCTCTCTTCCCATCAGCCAGCAGCTCCATTCTCCACTTGAGTCCTCCGTGGCCACGTCACTGACTCTGGGCCCAGGAGTCCTCGGGTCTCTTCGCACTGCTTGCAAACCAGGTCCCCAACCGGGTCCACAGAAGCCCTCTGAATATTGTGAGGCTTAGCTCGCCACTTCATTGCTGCCTTTACCCTATTTCTCCCCAATGGTGACGCGTGTTGTTGCATTTCCACCGAGTCTCAGTTTTGGGAGGGGGGCCTTCTTATTCCATTTTTAAGAACATAATCAAGGAGGTAGTCAAAGTGCTCTCAAGTCAATACAATTGTTATTATGGATTGTTCCCCCTCAACTCAACTCAGTGTACCTGAACTGGATGAAAAGAATACATTAGCCAGCCAGCCAGCGTGTGTAAAACACAAGTCTTGGCCACACTCACCGATATCCTGTCTTGGAACTCAGCTGTGGGTACAACAGGAATCGTTCCACCGTGCTTCCCAAATTTCCTTTCTAAACTCTCTTGAACAGACACTGTAAATAGCCAAGAGATCAAGATAAGCTCCTGCTAATAAGAAGTAGAACCCAAAGTAAGTAATCTTGAATTATATCTATAGCCCAAAAACAAGTACAGAATTTTAAAAACCTTTAACATTAGTGACATAAAAGCACCAATCATTTAAAACTCAGTTAAAAAGACATGAAACACTCAGTAAATGGGAATTTAGGTCACTGCTGTTTCCATAACACCCATTACCAGGGTTTTTCCTTGGCTTTGTTAAAAAGAAAATGCTGAGAAAGAACTGGAAATACAACACTTCACCTAGATCCCCAGAGCGGGCCGGAGTGAAAAGGAGCTCTGTTGGTGGTCTGTTTCAGCCTAATGACAGACTCTACTGCTAACTCTGGAGCTTACTCTAATCAAAGAGAAACGAATATTCTCATCAGAAGACTCAAAACATTCCCGACACTAAACAGAGCTTTACTAAGTGCAACCAGAGAAAGTGGATGGGTGTCAATAGCCAAAGTCACATTTTTAAATGGTACTTTTGAAAACCATCAATGTACAGATTAAGTTCTGAGATTACTGTATTCGAGTAAGAATGATAATATAAACACATATAAGAACATTAATATACTGAATACCCTTATGAGCTAGAATATGACATTCTGTTGTGAGACTGCATTTTCTAAGATAAAAAAGAGATGTCTGTCATCTGAAGAGTGTATTTTTCCCCTAGCCTTTTAACTGGCCTCAAACTATTATTTCTGGAGAGCAGGAGGACTAGCACCCACTTTCAGAAATGGAATTCTCTCTGGGACTACAAAAGAGAAACCTGTTCTTTTTTTGTGTGCTAGGATTAACACTCACTGAGCAGGTGGTAGTTAGAGTCCCTTTCATATTTGAAGGTCAGACGGCCATAGCTGACATGGTTGAGATTCTTCAGCCACTCAAAGTAAGAGACTGTCACCCCTCCGGCGTTCAAGTAGAGATCCTGCACAGAAGAGTTCAATTTCAATGTCACAGACTATGTCCCAAATTTCCTCAATGTAACTTGGAGTAGTCCTGGTGTGGAGCTGCAAGATGAGCACTCAACCACAGGTCAGTTTGAACTGCATGGCCGGTGGTTCAAACTCACCAGCTGCTCCTTGAAAACCCTATAAAGGGTCGCTATGAGTCAGAACCGACTCGACGGGACTTAACAACAAACTTCCTTTCCAGCCCATCTAAGCTTTTTTCCCATTTGCTGGTTTATTATTTAACAAGCATTTGATCACCTTTTGCTAGAGCCTCTTCTCTACCAAAAAAGTTCACACACAAAATTGCTTGTTCACTAAGCTTTGGATTGGACTGACCAGATGATGAGCATCCCCATTCCACTACTCAGGAAGGAGCAGTCCATTTCAGTTGAATGAAATTTACAAAGTGCTTTCAGAAAAGAAGATTCTTTAAAATGCATCTGGCCTACCCAACAAACATTTAATAGCCTCTTGGTGTCAACCCCCATGCTGATCCACTATGAAACCTGAACACACATTCCTCATATAGCTCTTAGAATAAAACAAGGGCAGATAAGGAATGAAACAGGAATTTGAGAGTTTAAGTTTCTAGTATAATACACATTTACATTATAATACCATAAAATACTAGGTTAAATATATACTCAATAAGCTGGAAGAAAACATTTAGGTCTAAGTGAAAATCGTCACTTATTATACTAATTGTGCATTTGCTACATTTTCTTAAGACCAAAATAAGATGAAAATTACACTACAGCATAGGAAAAGAAAGTAATGGTCCCCTTTCCCTCCAGTTCCTTGAAGAAGGCAATTATGATCAAATACACAAACCCTGACAGACATAAACAACTTACAGGGATCACCATAATGTTCCTCTCCAAGAAAATCTTATCAGCTTCTGGAGTTGTCGGTCCGTTGGCACCTTCAGCAATGATCTATGAGCGAACATACAGAAACTCCAGACAGGGTTTATGATGAAATTCATGGCGAGGGTTGCACAACTCTATGTGACTTACATCCCAATAAAACCAGCAGGGTCACCCAGGGTGGACAGGTTTCAATGGAACATCTAGAATAAGAGTCTAGGAAGAAAGGCCGGAGGGGCTCTACTTCTAAAGATTAGCTCATGAAAATCCTCTGGGTTACAGCAGAATGTTATCTGGTATCGTGCTGGAAGAGGAGCCCTCTGGGCTGGAAGACACTCAAAATACAGGCGCTGCAAAAACGGACTCAACTTCCCAAGAATCATGAAACACGTATTTGTTCTATTTTATACAGGATGGCCGAGTCAGAGGTTACTTGATGGCAACAGATCACATGTCATCCACACAGATAATGCAGAGCCCAGTTTCTGGAATGCTTTTACCTTGGCTTTGATTCTGGGTGCATTGGATTTGGTCAGCTGCTTCTCGCTGGCCGCTGGGATCAGTATGTCACAGTCTGCTTCCAAGATGTTTCCTTCATAGGGCTTTGCTTTGGGGAAGCCCAGGATGGAACCATGTTGCTATAATTGATTACAAATCAAAACAAATGGTTACACCAGAGTTTAAATGTATATGTTTAGCACTTCTAATATCAGTTTCATTTATGTGTGCTACATTAAAAAAAAAGAATAGAAATCGAGTGATTCCCCTCCCCTCACTAAATTCACCCCAGGTTTATGGTATTCAAACTATTCAACACTGGATCATCATACCAATTTGAAGTCTTCCAACTCCTTTGGATCAATACCATCTGGATTCCATATGCTTCCGTCAGACTCTCCAACACCAACACATTTAGCACCAAAGCGATGTAAGTATCTCATAGAGTGCAGACCCACATTACCAAATCCCTATGGAGAGTAATTACAGAAGACACAAAAATCAAAGTCCCAATACAGGTAGTAAGGGAAGTTCTCGAGACTTCTCTTCAGCAAGAAAAATCTGTAAGATCGTGGAACCTAACTCGCTGTTATCTGTGATAACAGAGAATGATAATGATAATCAGGTACAGCTTCAGGCTTATGAAGAAATGGCAGTCCTTTCAATCACATAACCTGCAGCCTTGGTGTGGCGCTGTAGGTTAATGTGCTGGCCTGCAGGGTTGGTTTGAACTGCAAGGTCGGCCACTCAAGCTCACCAGTCACTTCTAGGAAACCCTTTACAGGGTTGCTATAAGTCAGAATTGACTCAACAGCACTTAACAATAACAACAACAGGTCCTCAACCCCCAAGACCAGATTTCCTGTAGCTATTAAAAGTTACGTCCTTAGTTTAGTTTCAGAGCAAAAGGGGGAAGGTAGAATCCCCGCTGAATAGTTCTCTGGTAGCGTAGTGGTTACGAATCGGGCTGTGAACC
>NW_006408864.1:1800169-1820179 GCF_000296735.1 Chrysochloris asiatica | reverse complement strand
TGTTAACCAATGGTGCATGGAGAAGATTGTAATCAGTTGGTTGAGTGTAAAACCAATGTTCTCCTGTGTAAACTATCACTCAATTCACAATAAAAGCTTTGGGAGAAAAAAAAATGTTATGCCCTTATTGGGAGAAATACAAATGCTATTTGAAAGCAACACTCAAATTTACTTAGATTCCCCTCTAAGGAGTTCTGGTGTGGCACTGTGGCATAAAGCACTTGACTGTGAGGTCAGTTTGAACCACAAGGTTGGTGGTTCAAACTCACCAGCCGTTCCTTGGAAACCCTACAAAGGGTCAACATGAGCCAGAACCAATTTGATGGCATTGACGGCATTTAACAACCACAACAAGGAAAATCCAAGGCGCCCTGGTGGTGCTACAAGATCGGCACTGGATTACTAACTGTAAGGTTGATAGCTGCAATCCACCAGCCACTCCTCGGGAGAAAGAGAAGGCTTTCTGCTCAGTACTCATTTATAACCTCAGAAACTTGATACAGGGCTGTCTACGTCAGAAATGATTGGACTCACTAATAGTGGGTTTGTTTTGTTAGGTTTGGTAAAGAAAATACACACCAACACATTAAAAACCGTGCAAACATATTAAAAACCAATTCTGGAAAAGTTCAGGAAAATGGGCAAACCTTTTTGTATACTCTTAATAGTTTGGAAATCCTATTAATTAATAGACATTCCCTTTTGGTGATAGTTTTGTATGATCTGATAATCTTAGTTCTAATCACATGAATTATACCAAAATCTTGAACAATAACGTAGCAGTTGACTACTGAATCTTGATGCTTAGAACACCACTTGTTAAGTGCCGTCGAGTCAACTTCAACTCATAGCAACTCTGCATAGTGTTTCCAAGGAGCGTCTGGTGGGTTTGAACACTGACCTTGTGGTAGAATGCTTACCCTACAGTGCTACACCAGGACTCCAGATCATCACTAGGTTAAAAAAATATAAAGGTTTGTGAAAACTCTGAAAAGAATCACTCCAAAATTTAAGAGATGCAAAAAAATAAAAACTTAAAACTTATTTTATGCATCATAAGTTATACCTAAGAAAACAAAAATTCTTACCTGAACAACAAATGTTTTATCCCCGAACCCTGGTGTCATTCCTAAAATGCTCATATAAGAAGCTTCATTGATGAAGTTTTCAATCCCATGGAAAACACCACGGCCAGTAGCAGAGATGCGTCCGTGGATACCGCCTTGACTGATGGGCTTACCAGTAACGCAGGCATGTGCGTTAATGTCCTGTAGGAGAAAAGTCAGAGCTTATTCAGAGGCGAGTATGACTTTTTCAGCTTCTGTTACGTAGAAAATATATATGACTGTATCTTCCAATAGGAGAAATAAGGCACACAGGAATCTAACAGTAAGTATAAAGAGCAACGTCTTAAAAGTAGAGAGGAGAGCTCAGTTTAAATCTACGTATTCTTTCTTCAACAACTATTTAAGCCTTACTGATGTGGTGCTGTGGGTTAATGCACCAGACTACAAAGCCATTTGAACTGCAAGTTTGGCAGTTCACGCTTACCAGCTGCTCCTCGGAAACCCTATTGTTGTTGTTGTTGTTAAGTGCCATCGAGTCGGTTCTGACCCATAGCGACCCTGTACAGGGTTTCCGAGGGTGTAAATCTTTACGGGAGTAGAAAGCCTCATCTTTCTCCCGCAGAGCGGCTGGTAGTTTCGAACCGCTAACCTTAAGGTTCGCAGCCCGATTCATAACCACTACGCTACCAGAGCTCCTTACAGGGTGGCAATGGGTTGGAATCAACTCGAAGGCACTCAACAACAAGAAGTCAAAGTACACATCTACCCATAAATGTCCTCAAATCCATCAAAGGGATGGATCACGCCACCAAAACAAAGCCTGAGGCAGAAAGATGTGTTATGATAATCTTCTGCCAAAGTAATCTAGAAATTTACTAACATCCCATTAGAAAAAAAAAGAACCTTTAAAGAGGATTCTCAAGTTTTCTAAAGGAACAGATTTTTTTTTTTTAAAGTGCATGTGAGACATGGAAGTTGTGCTGTCCATGTGTGGGCAGACAGTCTTTGGTGACCACAGTCAGCCGGACAAAGAACTGGATCAGGAGGCAAAGACAGCAACCTTCACCAATCGCCTCCTGGAAGTTCTTCAATTGATGATGTGCTTATATTATTGATCAGAAGTAAGTGGTGGCGGTATACCGTGGACGTGGTTCTGACTCATGGGATTAAAAGACAATGAAAAAAATTCCATGAACTTTTTAAAGTGCCCTCATGCATGCATGTATGTTATGGATGTATACATGTATGTGCATATATATACATATTTCCATATCTCTATATAGACATCTTCAAGGAAATGGCTCATGTGCTTGTAGAGGCTGGCTAGAGTTGGAGGCTTCACCCTATAGCTCTGTAGGGGCCGGCAACCCCGAGACCGGCAGGTAAGATGATAGGCTGTGGGTCTCAGGCTGCAGAGGCTAACGAACCCTGAGGCTAGAAGACAATACGCTGGATCAAGTCCAACGAACCAGAGGTCAGATGATGATGAGCCAGATGCAGGACCCAGCTCAAGCCAAAAGCCCAAGAGCTTTGTCAGAAAGTCCATCCGTATTGGAAGCAGAACATGTCCTTTCATGTGACATAGCAGATCTCATCAGGGATGTGATTGCATTATATCGGATCTTACCATGGGAGACTACTACAGCATAACTATCGTGTCACTGAGAATCAGGACCAGCCCACGCGGACATACAACCTTAACGTCACACCTTCCAAGATACCAAATTGACCAAAAGCTGGAACAACCCTGTGTAGAGTTTCGGAGGCTGTAAATCTTTATGGGAGCAGAAGGCCTCATGTTTCTTCTGCAGAGTGGCTGCTGGGTTCAAACTGCTGGCCTTTTGGTTAGCAGACCCACACATACTACACCACTACATCACCAACACTCCTTGTTCTTACTCCTGATACACCATATTTTATTTAATTAATCAACTATTAAGAACTTTCCATTTTAACAATGGCCCACAATCAGGTTGCTTTCAATTTTGCTATTTTAAGAGATTTCACTGTGGCCATTAATTATTAGTGCTGTCCAGTTTTTGTTGCTGCCTAGGATAAGCATGGGACTGCTAACCACAAGGTTGGCAGTTCAAACTCACCAGTCACTCCTGGGAAATGAACTGATTTGATGGCACTAACAACAACAACATGTCATTCCCAAACGTTCTGATTTGCTGTCATCTAAGAAGTGAAGCCAGGATGGCCAAACTTCATCTCTCATACTTATTGTTAGGAGGGATCAGTCGCTGGAAAGGAATATCATGTTTGGTTTAGGGGAGGTCAGAGAAAAAGAGGAAGACCCCCAGTGAGATGGACTGGCAAAGTGGCAGCATCAATGGGCTCAAGCATGGCAACAATTGTGAGGTTGGCCCAGGACTGGGCAGTGTTTTGTTCTGTTGTGCATAGGGTCGCTACGCGTCAGTACCGACTTGATGGCATCTAACAAGAAGGAACTGAAAGTCAGGACTCACAACATAACGTACACTAAGTGAGTTAGCACCGAGTCAAAGCAGCATTCTGTCACAGGTGCAAGAATGACAGGGTTTGATACGGTTGCTTCCATGATATGGCTTTCTTCCCCTTTTATTCTGTTTGTTGAGGGAGTTTACACTCAAACAACTTTCGGTTAGCAACCTAATTTGTACCCACTACACCACCAAAAAAGGAGCTCTGGTAGCATAGTGGTTATGAATCGGGCTGTGAACCGCAACGTCAGCGGTTCGAAACTACCAACTGTTCCAGGGGTGAAAGATGAGGCTTTCTGCTCCCGTAAAGATTTATAGCCTCGGAAACCCTGTACAGGGTCGCTGTGAGTCGGAACCGACTCCATGGCATACAACAACAACAACATCACCACCAAAAAGGAGCTCTGGTAGAGTAGTGGTTATGAATTGGGCTGCGAACCGCAAGGTCAGCAGTTCGAAACTACCAGCTGCTCCATGGGAGAAAGATGAGGCTTTCTACTCCCGTAAAGATTTACAGCCTTGGAAACCCTGTACAGGATCGCTATAAGTTGGAACCGACTCCATGGCACATAACAATACCACCACCACCAAAGCTTCTTTCTATTACATATGTTGTTGTTAAGTACCGTTGAGTTGGTTCTGACTCATAGGGACCCATAGGGTTTCCGAGGAGCAGGTGGTGGGTTTGAACTGACAGCCTTGTGGTTACCAGTCCAGTGCTGATCTTACAGCACCACACAGGAGATCGAGTGGCTTAAGTATGGACTATTGAATAAAACTGTTGAGGCAGCTTGCTACCCCACACCATGCCCCCATATCGTGATACAGATTACAGTTGGGCGATTCAGAAAGTAACCTGTCCTTTATCAGCATGGCTTAAATACTTTTATGGGAACTTAGAATTGTATTACTGTGTAATTGCCAACAACAACAACAACAACAACAACAACAAAAATAGTCTGGTAGAGTGATTTTCAGGATTAACAGTTTTCCCACAGTTTCCTTTCATGAATATAATTAACACTTATGAATACAGAATTGAAAACTAGTGCCAAATGCTTTTAAACAGTGAAAATGCAAATGCTGGAGTTGACAGAAATATTGTCTGTGGTTGGGCATGGTGCCAACTGCCAAGCTCACCAGCATACCTAATTGTCTCCAAAAGCCCAAGGGTAACAATGACCCCCTACCAACACCAGTTCTTCCAGGTAGACCTAGAAAGAAAACCGAGTGGCGCTATTGGATCAGCACTGGACTACAAAACCACAAGGTGGGCAATGCAAACCCACCAGCAACTCCTTGGAAACCCTATCAAGGACTTTTAGGAGTCAGAACTGACTTGATGGCATTTAACAGTAACACAGCTTCCTGGTATGGTACTGTAGGAGAAGCATTGGACTGTTACTGCAAGGTTAGCAGTTTAAATCCACCAGCTGCTCCTTGGAAATCCCATACAGGGTTGCTATGAGTAGGAACCAACTTGACGGCAATTAACAATGGCTTCCTTGGACTCCTGATATGGTCCTGTACGATAAGCACTAGACTGCTAAATGCAACGCTGGCAGTTCAAACCTACCAGTGGCTCCTTGTACAGGGTCACTATGAGTCGGAACTGATTTGATTACACTTAACATAGCTTCCTTGAATTTTGGGTTTCCTATCACTTAAGAACTTCTGGTGTGGTACTACTATAGGATCAACACTGGACTGCAAACCACAAGGTCGGCAGTTCAAACCCACCAGCTAGCTGCTCCTTGGAAATACTAAACAGGATGTTGCAATGACTCAGAATCAACTCAACAGCACTTAACAACAAACAACATCACTTAAACACGAAAAGTCCTTGGCCAGCATGTTGTTCTTATTGTTGTGAAGTGCCCTCGAGCTGGTTCCAACCCTTAGCAACCCTGTACAGGGTTTCCAAAGAGCAGCTGGTGAGCTTGAGCCACTGACTTTGCAGTTGAGAGGTTCTCCTGCCAGAATAAATGCTAACCAGTTGTTATCAAGTTGACTTGGACTGAAGGCGTGGCCAGATGTGTGCCAGTAGGACTGTTTCATAGGGTTTTCAACGGCTGGGTTTCTGAAAGTAGATCACCAGGCCTTCTCCCACAGCAACACTGGCTGGACTCAAATTGCCTATCCTTTGGTTGGAAGCTGAGCAGTTTAATTATTTACATGACTCAGGGGTTCCTGTGAAGAATTTTGTTTTTGACTGCCATTCTCAGAAAGGCAAATCACCTTGTATATGTGTAACCTTGTAAGCTAAATGAGTTATGGATTACGGTCTCTTCTTCTTAAGCAAGATACTAAACTTAATAGGACTCAGGCTAGTGGGCAATATTATTATTCTTTGTAGCTCATTACACTGGAGCCAGATAAACCTCTAGAACACTTTAAAGGGGTCTTCTGCAGATCTGCCTAATGCAATACATTGTTTATTTCTTGACTGCTGCTTCAATGAGTGTTGATAGTTGATGCAAGCAAAATGAAGTCTTTGACAACTTCAATAGTTTCTCCATCTATCTTGATGTTATTTATTGGTCCAGTGGTGAGGATTTTTGTTTTCTTTATATTGAGGTACTACTCATATAAAACAACCCTTCCACTGTTGTTTCCAAATACTGTCTAGCTGGTTTTGACCCACAGTGAACCATTCTGCACAACAGAAACACTGGCCAGATCTGCACCATCCTTACAATCAAGGCTAAATTTGAGCCATTGTTGCAGCCACGGTGTCAATCCATCTTGTCGAGTGTCTTCCTCTTCTTTTGCTGACCCTCTACATCAAGCCTGATGTCCTTTCTCCAGGGACTGGTTCCTTCTGATAACATGCCAAGTACATGAGACAAAGTCTCACCATGCTTGCTTCTAAGCTGTACTTCTTCCAACATAGATTTGTTCATTCTTCTGGTAGTCCTTGGGTCATCAAAATACTTTCATGGGAACTTAGAATTTGCCACTTCCAAAATCTGGCTGGTGGGTTTGAACTGCCAACTTTATGGTTGCAAGCCAGTGCTTTTCCTAGAGCACCATTAGTGCTCTTGAAAATCCACTTGGCTTTATCACCCCTATCTCTCATCAATTAATCTGTGCCCATAGCCACTCACTATGCCAGACAACACAAATGCGTCCTTCTTTTTGGACAATAACTGACTTTGAAGCCTTCCCTTTGCCTCTCTCCAATGCCACTCTTCATGGTGGAGGCTCACTGTCTGCCCTACTTCCCTCTCAATGCCAGCTGTCTGGCTCCAATCTTACTACTCCATGCATAGTCTTATTGCTGAATCTGGTCTCTTTGCATAAACCTGTCCCTTGGCATCCAAAGCACTGAGGTCTAAATATTCCTTATTCTTTCAGAGCTGGCTGCTTTTCTTTTCTAGGTCACTCTTAAGTCTGTCTACTTCTCTCCAACTTCACCAACAATACCGCTAAGCCAGGTCACACTCTGTGTGCTTCTGTAATCTAACTACCCTTTAAACGGAATGGTCCGAGAGGGAAAAATCATGATCAAATGTTTTTTTCTTTCCCTTGCAGTGTCTCACAGAATGTCCTGACTTTGTGGCTGATTTCTCTTTGAGGACCATATTCCAATGCACATGGCAGCTTGTAGGTATAAAAGCTCAATCCATGGTTGCAAAAGTGATGACTTAAGAAAGATGAAATAGAAGTTAAGTAATAAGCAAATCAAGGTGATTATTAAAGGGAAGAAGAAAACCCCAGTGGTTTTCAACTTGAACACTAGTGGATTTAGTTGTTATTTCTTGCAGCAGATTCACCCGCAGCAAATGAAGCTGTCAGGCTTTGATGGGTACTCACATAGTGCCCTATGGTGCTGGCATAGGTGTCAGCGATCCAGGACATCTCCCGCTCGCCCGTGCTCATGTCAGGGGCAGGTACATCAATGCCAGGACCTGTGGGCAAAGGGAAAGGGTACTGGATCATGTCAATGCAAAGACCTTAATAACTGTTACCCAAACTGTAGATTGTATTTATGTGCAGCAACGTAACTCACTGTATGAGTATAAACTCCCTCAACAAATAGAATAAAAGGGAGACAAAACCACGTCACAGAAGCAATTGTGTCAAACCCTGTCATTCTTGCAGCCGTGACAGAATGTTGCTTTGAACTATTACTCAAAGCTAACTCATTTGTGTATAGAACGTTTTGTGCCCTGACTTTCAATTCCTCAGATGACAGAAAATTTAAAACTTTGGGGATGACATGTTGTAGTTGTTAGTGCCATCGACTCGGTTCAGACTCTGAGCGACCCTGTACAGTGTTTTCCAAGAAGTGGCTGGTAGGTTTGAACTGCCAACCTTGTGGTTAGCAGTCCAGTGCTTATCCTAGGCTGCAACAAAAACCATGGATAGCAATAAGCAGCAACGGCTACAGTGATCTCCCTTAAAAATTGAAAAACTACAACCAACTTAATTGTGGACCATTACTAAAATTAAAAGCTTTTAATAGTGGGTCAATTAAATAAAATATGGTATATTTACACAACAAAGTAAGGAGTCCTGGTGGTATAGTAGGTCATGTGCTGGTCGGCTAAAAGGCCAGCAGTCAGAGCCCACCAGCCACTCCGCAGGAGAAAAGATGAGGCTTTTTATTTCTGTAAAGATTTACAGCCTTGGAAATACTATACAGGGTGGCTACGAGTGGGAGCCAGCTTGAAGGCACACCACCACCACCATTCAACAAAATATGATGGGACCGTTAAAGAGATTGTTCCAGATCCATGTAAATGACTTTGAATGATTAAAACACGTATGTGGGGAAAAGCAGGTCTCATCTAGCAAATATATTGTTTCCAATGACATAAAATCCTCTCTATATATACTTATGTATGTTGGTAGGTGTCACTGAGTCGATTCCAACTCATGGTGATCCCATTGTAATTGAACAGAACCGTTCCACAGGCTTCCTTGGCTATAATCCTAATGGAAGATCATCAGGCCTTTTCTTCCACTGAATGGATTTGAATTACCAACCTTTGGTTAGCAGTTGAGTGCAAACCATTTACGGGAATGCACATACAGATAGATCCATGTGTATACGCATGCAAAACGTTAAAAAAGATTAGGCAGAAACTTGCTCAATGGGTTATTTTTGGATCTCAACCTTGTTGTTTATAACATTCTATTTTGTCCCATTGCATGACACAACATACTTCTTTGTACAAATCATGATGTAACCGATACAGGACTGGCGTTGTTGCTAAGTGTCATGGAGTTCGTTAAGACAGCAAACCTGTATAGCAGGGGTGGGAAAGTCGGGCCTGTGGGCCTATATTATTTGGTCTGGCTCTGCCTTGGCAACTGCAGATGCAGCCATCACATCTGTTGTTGTGAAGCGCTATTGAATCGGTCTCGACTCATAGTGACCCCATATAGGATTTCTGAGGCGTGGTTGGTGAGTCTGAACTGCCAACCTTAGGGTTCAAATGGACCTTGCAGTCCAGTGCATTACCCTGCAGCACCACAATGTTGTTGTCAAGTACCGTCGAGTCGATTCCGACCCACAGTGACTCTGTATAGGGTTTTTCCAAGTAGCAGCTGGTGAGCTTGAACCATCAACCTTGCAGTTCAAACGACTTTGCAGTCTGACGCGTTAGCCCATAGTGCCACACCAGGACTGTACAGGGTTAGGGGTGAGTTAATTAAATGACCAAATACAGCAAGCTAATTTTTAAGTTGATAACTTTGTATGGACCACAAATGATGTTATGAGTTTTGGGAGAAAAAGGTTCCCACCTTTGCTGTATGGAGTCCTGGTGTGGCGTTGCAGGATAATGCACTGCAGGACTATCACAAGGTCGGCAGTTCAAACCTCACCAGCTGCTCCTTGGAAACCCTATACAGGATTGCTATGAATTGGAACCAATGGCACCTTGCTGCATAGGGTTTCCAAGGCTTTAAACATCGTTTCTCCCACAGAGGGACGGGTGGGCTTCAAACGCCGACTTTGTGGTTCATACAGTCTTGTGCTTAGCTTACGGAGCCACTGCACTCTCCAGCACTGGCATCAGACAAGACTGTCAAGGTTTGCCTTTTGTCTTTCCTGCCACGGCCCAACCTGGAATTCCTCTGCGCTAGTATTGCTTTCCTTGTTATTATTGGTAGCTGCTTTTGAGTCCCTGTCTTGGCAAGCCCATGTGGCTAGCGCACTGCTCTGTAGGGCTTTCAGGCTGTGACCTTTCAAAACCAGTCAGCCAGACCTGTTTTCTGAGGCACCTCTAGGTAGGTTTAAACTGCCAACCTTTCAGCTAGTAATCCAGTGCTTAACTGTTTGTGCCACCCAGATGACCCTTTCCCTTCGGTATCTTATATAAAGAATCCCCCAAAGCCACATTCACCCTATACAACACTACCACTTGGTAGAATTAAAGGCTTGTTCAGTTCTTCCCAAACCCATTGCTGATGAGTTGATTCCGATTCAGAGTGACCCTAGAACAGGACAGAGGACAAGGCTACAGTCTTTACGAGAGCAGACTGACACGGTTTTTCCCAGTGGGGTGGCTGAAGGGTTCAAACTGTCCACCTTTTGGTTAGCAGCTGAGCACGTAACCGCGGCATCACCAGGTTGCTTCTTGCTCTATTCTTTACCTCCCAACGAAGGGCTCTGATTCTCTCAACAACTCACTCACAGTGCTTCAAAGTTCAGCTGGAGATTAGTACAAATCTAATTATGCTGCTTTTTCCTTAAAGTACAAAAGACAAATTGCTTCTGAATGCATCAAGAGCTATCTACAAAAAGTATTATGCTCATGTTCATCAACAACTCAGCTTCTATACACTTGCTATGAACAATCTGAAAATAAAGTTTAAGAAAGCAATTCCATATATAACAGCAACAAAAAAAGAAGAAAAGACGAAGGAACAAATTTAACAAGTGAGCTAGTGCTTCCTCAGAAAACAACTGCATGAGTAAAGTTCACAGTAGTTAAATGTCGTTTCTGTGCTGTGAGTTAGACGTTGGGTTGTTAACCACAAGGCTGGGGCTCAAACCAACCAGTCGCTCTGCAGGAAAAAGATGAGGCTGTCTACTTCCTATAAAGATAGTCTCAGAAACCCTCTGCAGAGGATTACTATTAGCGGTAATCACTCAATGACACTGGGCTTATTTTTACATGTTTACTGCATCATGGGCCTGCTGTAGTGCTGTAGGATAAGCACTGGACTGCTAACTGTACTAACTGCAAGGCACACAACTACAACATTGAATTCATAACTATTTTTTCTAAAATTATAATAAAAGGGGGAACAAATCTGGTCTTCCTTGGCAGACCAAATGTATAATATGCTGCCATACCAATCAAAAACGTCCACTGTCTGTCTACATTCTACACTTAGAACTGGAACTTTTCATTTAGAGCTGTGTCCTAACTAGGCCTAGGTAGGTTCACTGTATTTATTACAGAATTCAGTGTCTCACAGTAAAACGGCAACTCCACTTATATACCCATGGATAATAACAAAACCCAAAAAACAAACCCATTGTTGCGCAGTTGATTCCGAATCATGGCAACCCTGTGTTATAAAAGTAGAAGTTTAAATTAAGACAATGACTTTCTGGTTGTTCCCACTTTAGACAGAAGCCTAAATGGCAATACATACCAATAAAGCCCTTCTTTGCTAACTCCATGGTGAACCTTCTTGTAATCTTTTCCAATTCATTATCCTGTTAAAAACAAAAACAGTGAGAAAGTCTTTTGATGGAAAAATCACTTGGGGGGAAATTTTTGCATCATCATTCCTATTTATAGGATGTTTTCATGCATCTTTTCTTGTGTGGTCGAGCAACTCATAACATAGGTATTTCTACTTTAAAGATGAGAATGAGGGGTCAGAAACTACATAGTACAAACAGCTAGCATTCCAATATCAATTCCTGTTCTCTTTGTAGGTCTGCAGGAGCCACCCTGTGGTGAAATGAGTTCCTTTGTGCGGCCTTTTGCCTTGGTTCTTTGGAAAATTAACTTGAGAGATTTTCCCACTAAAAGTCCGAGAAATTACTTCTGTCCTAATCTTCTACCCCAGAAGGCTTGTTTGTTCTTTTATCCAGGTTGAATGGCTTTTCTTGAGTAAGCTGTAAAAAATTTGGTTTGATACTTTTTGTCTGGTCCTGGGCTGCAGACTGCTCTGTGATTGGTATGCACTATGCAGGGATTGGTCAATAGACTATGCAAATGAGGTGACTATGGCCTGCCATGCAAATGAAGTATGTGTGGCTTGATGATTGGTAAATTTGTGGTTGTAAGAATAAAGGCATGGCCGTGGTGTCTAACTACCTCTGACTTTACAAGGAGGAAGAACTAGACTGATTCTTTGGGCTCTTAGTTCCACAGTCTCTTGGCCTCTGCCCTGCTTGGACAGTGTTACAAAGCTTCCTTTAGCACTGCTGATAGATGCCCAAAGGGACACACTACTCAGCTACAAGCCTCAGCCTAAAGCCATAGGCGCTCAGCTCTAGCTCTGGGCAGCAAAACTAGTTTCCTCAATTAACTGTCTGGAGGCAACCCACTCTGCAAAATAAGCCTCCTGCCCAAAGACACTCAGCAATCCCACTTTGTGGGCTGAGAAGTCCACTTCTCTGTTCCTTGTTTTTGGTGTTACTACTCTGCTGCTGGAGTCCTGGTGTGGCACTGTGGGTTAATGAGCCAGACTGCAAAGCAGTTCAAACTTGAACTGCAAAGTCGGCGGTTCAAGTTCACTACCTGTTCCTTAGAAACCCTATACAGGGTTGATATGGGTCGAAATTGACTCGATGGCACTTAACATCAATAACTCTGCTGCTAGGAGTACTGGTGTGGTGCTGTGGGTTAATGTCTCAGACTGCAAAGCCGTCTAAACTGCCAGCTCACCAGCAGCTCCTTGGAAATCCTATGGGTTAGAATTGACTGAACGGCACTTAACAACAGTAATTCTGCTGCTTCAGCTTCTCTACTACTTCTTTGGTGTCACACTCATCTACTAAATCTAAGAGGTCCAGCACACAAGAATCTCAGGGTCCAAAAGACACACTCTGTTCCTGCTTCTGAGATGGCTCATTTACAACACAGTGGAATGGCAAAATTGACTCATCTCCATGAAAAAGCTGTCCTGAACTGAAGGGAGACTGTGCCTATGAATCTTTAAGTGGATCTCAAGTTGTAACTAGTTATTTCCTTAATGAACCCCATTAACTCTGAATATGGTCTGCATTCTTTGTAACAAATTTTTGAAACTGGCAGAAGTGCATCAGAATTGGTGAAAAGGCTGGAGGTGGAGGTATGCGACTCAGCTACAAGGAACTCAGCCTTGGGCTCATGCTAATGGAGATTCTCTCTCCCTTTCCTAAAGTTAATCCACCAGCAACCCCTCGGAAACCCTATACAGTGTCGGAATGACTCAATGGCACTAAATAACACAAAGTAACAACAAGCTTTAATAAACTGGAAACTAATAGTATAAAAATGAGTTACTGGATCATTTCTGGAGATATATATTTATTAACTTTTAGATCCTAACATTAAAGTCTCCGATAATAATACTTTATATATATGGATATAAATATCTAACAATATGAAGGTATTATATGCTTTGACCAAGAAGAAAATGAAAAATGACATTGATATTAAGTAGGTGACCTTTTTATATAGCAAAATACTCAGTTAATTATTAATTTGCTTTTCCATTCCTCTGGAAAAGCAACAGGGACCATTAATCTCATTGGCATGGAGAATAGACAAAGCCCAGCCATTTCAAATCCTCTATAAATGCAAATGTGCACAAATAGTAACTTTAACACTTACAGTGTAGTTCTTGGGGTTGATCTTCACACCAGCTTTAGCACCCCCAAATGGCACATCTGAAAGAGAAGGCAGAAAGTTATCCCATATAAAGGTTAAAATAATATCGTAAAAATGTGTGATGCTTTAAGAATTTATTCCACAAAATTCAAGAAATAAACCCAGTGATCGCTTCTAGAATGTTGTAATTTAAAATTCTAGCTATCAGAAATTATAAGGCTAGGCAAATTATAATTACTCACTGGTGTTACGAATTGGGCTGCGAACCATAAGGTCAGCGGTTCGAAACTACTAGCCGCTCTGCGGGTGAAAGATGAGGCTTTCTACTCCCGTAAAGATTTACACCCTTGGAAACCCTGTACAGGGTCGCTATGGGTCGCAACCAACTCGACAGCACTTAACAATAACAACAACAATAAAAAATTTCCATTATAATTAGTTACCTTCTACTATGATTTGATCTTACACAGAGTAGGGAAAGGCATTTAAATATCTATACTTTAGCTTGCAGTTCGTTCCTATAAAACAAAATTCTCCACTTGGAAAAAAAAAAAAAAAAGACAAAATCTTAATTCAGACTAAATGGAAGGTGATATAAGCCATAAAATGTCTAAATTAAAACACACACACATACACACACAGTTCTAATGGAGTAAATTTTTATAGCATCTTAAGAATAACTGTATAAAAACATATCTCCCCAATCATTTTGGGTAATAACAGAGGCAATCACTCACCGACGACTGCACATTTATACGTCATCAGAGAAGCCAGAGCTTTTACTTCATCCACACTCACGTCTGTGCTATATCGGATACCTGTCAGAGTTTAAAAAAAAAAAAAAAGAGGCGTGAAAAAGAAGTATGTAGAATACCCCTTGTACGTTTTTTGAAAAATGCTACAAATTAAACGGTCGACACTTTTTACATTTTACACTTTAGCTGTTTCTAAGAATACTTGAGGAGTCCTGGTGTGGTGCTGTGGGTTAAATGCACCAGACAGCAAAGCCCTCTGAACCGCAAGGTTGGCGGTTCAGGCTCACCAGCTGCTCCTTTCGGAAACCCTATACAGGGTTCGCTATGGGTCAGAAATGACTCAACGGCACTGAACAACAACAACGATATTTGAAGCAGGTATTTTTGAACATACACACTCAACACACACAAAAAAGGAACATAAACGTCAGAAGGAAAAACTGCTGTATCAGATGCTCAGAAAATGTATAGCTGAGAACTGGATTTTGGTTTTAAATGTTCTGATAGAGACAAGAGTCTTGGCTTTACACTGTGCAGGAGCAGATACAAACTCTTAGGGATTAAGATATGAGTAGCCTCGTCCCTGCCCTTAAGAAACATGCAACCCAGAGAGAAACAACTGATTTCACAAGACAAAAATGACCTTTGAGGGAATGTTTTAGTATTTACCGGAAAGCAACTAACTCAATGAGTTTCTATGTTACTTTTTCTTTTTGGCTTGAATGGTCTGGCAGTAGGGAGTTCAAGAATTTTGCTTTCTGATAACATTCCAGCATGGGCAGATTCAACTTGAATATAGATGTCAAGAGATTGTGTACACACGTACACCCAAAGAGATCCTTACCTGTAAATTACTACTGCCTTCACCCACTGGCATATTTCTACCTAAACAAGAGAAGGCTGAAAAAGTTGTTTCTCCCTCCTCCTGGGGAATGATAGTTCCCCTCACCCTTCTGCAAGGCTCCGGGGTGGCCAAATAAAAACCATACTTTTAGATGTTTGGTCTAGGGAGCACAAGAAGCTATTATGCTAAATATATATTTTTTGACTCTGGGGAGGTCTTGGTTAATTATCCTCCCAAGAATTAAGTTATCTTTGATCAATTACCCTCCCAAGTTATTTTCTTCCAAGGAAGGAAGTCTAAATGATGTTTACATACTGCCTTGGGCTCCTTGACTACTAGAAAGAGGGTATTTCAAAAATTTCACGGGAAATCAGTCACAACAACTCTGAGACCAGAAGAACTAGACAGTAACTGCCTACCACTAAACTGCTCTGAAAGGGATCGCATTAGAAGATCCCGGATAGACTGGGCTAAAGTATGGAACAAAACTCAAAATTATAAAAAAAGGACCAGTCAGAAAAAGATTGGAAAAACCCACGACTAAGGCCTTCGGCCCCCCTTCAAGATCTAGAACAGAATTACCCTTGCAGCCCTGTTTTCAGTGAAGCAGAAGAAAGGAATATAAGGGGGACAACCACACTAGTGAGGTATGCTCATCATGGAATGGTCAACAATTCAGATCAAAAGGGCAACACTTACCACCGACCTTACAGTCCAGCACATCAACCCACAGCACAGTGGATCTTCAAATTATTTGTGGAATACATGTGTTGCTGTTGTTGTTCGAACCAACTCACAGAAATCCTGCATAGGGCTTCTGAGGAGCAGCTGGTGGGTTTGAACTGCCGACTTTGTGGTTTGCCATATTGTGCTGTCATTAGAGTTCTAGAGTGTGACAACACAGCCATTTTCCCTAGTGTACAGCAGACGTCTAGATAGCTAATCCCTGCTGCACATTGAGGTCTTTGCTCAAAACTTTCTTCATTCCAAAAGGCTCTCTGTGACCACCCTGAATTAAGATGTCTCCTATACGTAAATCATTTTTTCAATGTTCTTTTAGAGTCTGTGGGAAAAGATCCTAAATTCTTCATTCCACCCTGAATTAAGGTGTGACCACCCTGAATTAAAATGTCTCCTATATATAAATAATTTTTTCAATGTTCTTTTAGAGTCTGTGGGAAAAGATCCTAAATTGCTTACTTCCTTAAGTGGGGGAGAAAGTTTACTTGCTCTTACTTAGTATCTTGAACATGGGGAATGAAAAACTACTTAAAATAGTAAATAATTAAAAATCAAATAGCAAAATATTCCAATGGCAATCCTAATTTTCTAGACATGGATGCTAATTGAAACCTAAGCCTCTCACCTTGCACAAAATGAGTTGGTTCCAACTCCCAGTGACCCTGTATTGGATTTCTGAGAATAGATCTTTGTGGGAGCAGAAAGCCTCAACTTTCTCCCACTTGTACAAAACAATGCAGACAAAATGTGGTTTTATTACAAAAGTCCAACCAAGAGTTATGAGTCAGAAACTGTACATGTATTAAAAGCAAAACAAAACATGTCTCCAATGATGTTAAGTGCTGTTGAGTTGGTTGTGACTCATATTGTTGTTAAGTGCTGTGGCGTCGGTTCCAATTCATAGCGACCCTGTGGCAGGGTTTCCAAGCAGAAGCTGGTGAGTTTGAACCTATGACCTTGAGATCAAGTGCTTATTGTATGGTGCCACACCAGGGTCTGGTTCCGAGTCAGCCCTACATAAGGGTTTCTGAGGAGCAGATGTGGGTTTGAACTGCCAGCCTTGTGGTAAGCAGTCCTGTGTTTACCTTATAGTACCACATCAGGACATCCAATGGATGGAATCCAGAAATTGTTTGTAAAGTAAAATTTTCTTTCCCAGGTACATCTACTTAGAAAACTTAGCTAACAAAAGCTGAAGGGAAGTCACTACATAGCTGACCTCGCCCACCCGTGGGCATTTTCTGCCATATGTTCTTGTTATATTATGTTGTTAAATGGATTTCAATTCATGGAGATCCTGCATAGCGTTTCTGAGAAATGGCTGGTGAATTTGAACTGGTGACCTTGTGGTTCAAACTGGCCATGTGATCGAGGATCTAAGGAAAGCAGCAGAAACCATTTAGAGGAATAAGGAATAAGGGTGAGGGCAAGGAGCGAACATAACTAATACAAGAAACATGCTTTTCATTTTACCTTTCTAACTGGTGTGGTCGTATATGATCAGCACTGGACTGCTAACCACAGGGTTGGCAGTTCAAATCCACCAGACCCCCTCTTTGGAAGATGGCGGGTATAGTAGTACAAAGTTAAACTGTCATTTAAAAACATTTAGAATCATAAATCGAATACCCCGTGTAGCAATAATTGAACCAAAGCTACATGAAAGTTATCCACACCCAGTAAAAGCTAGTTAATCTGCCCCCCTCTGGAATTAGAAAACGAAGATTACTATTAAAAAAAAAACACACCATGATCTGAAAATTCTTAAGCAAATTCCAACTAATAGACATTAAGAGATTTAATTAAGACCCTAACTGCATAGAACAAGGTTCTCTCCATTCAATTTGTGAATTCAGTGGATAGGGAGATTTTCACACAATTGAAGTATCTGAAGGACAAAATAATATGAGACATAAAAGGGGAGAAACTAGCATTATAAATGTTTATTATATTTAAGAACACTCAATTTGAAGACAAAGTCATAAAATAAAGTCACGCAATAGGTCATCAAGGCTTTCTTCCTTTTTTATAGGATGGCAGCCTGGCAGAGGAAGCTGAGGGTGACTTGGACCAACAGGAGTGGTACAACAGGGAAGGATATTAGCAGGAATAAAAATCACTCGTGTTTAAGAGGTCAGCTGTGTCTTTGGATGATAGTACTAACGGATTTAAAGGGTTATCAGAAGAAGAAAGAAGGTAGGTACAACATTTAATGAAAAGAAGGAAGTCACAGTTGACGAAGCAACAAAGCAGATGGTTTAGTTACACAGGTGGGGAACTCACAGAACCGATGCTATCGAATGAAATGGGTCTAAAATCAAGAACCACATTTCTTACCTATTGACGACATAAGCTGTGCTTCCAGTTCACCAGACAAAATTAAAGAAACACCACCCACGACAACACATATTATTTACCAACCTTGTGTCAAGTTGGAGGAAGGGCTGGTGACTGAATTCTGCAGTGGAAACTGTGACACCAGAGCTTTTCTTCTCAGTTATTTTAAGTTAACAGTAACTGGCATCCAGACGTTTTTAAAAGAACACTAAAGAAGTGCAGACATCTGTAAACTATACACAACACATAGCATTCACTCTGCCTTTTAACTGAATTACCAGATATCCCTAAGAATCTACCACTGGGGCACTGCAGGATAAACACTTGACCACAGGCTAGTTTGAACCGCAAGTTTGGCAGTTCAAACTCACCAGTCACTCCTCAGAAATCCTATACATGGACATGGTGTCTATGAGTCAGAACTTGACAAGTTTTTCTAGAAATGCAAACCAAGAACAAAAACTAAAGTTGCTATGTTGTTGTTAGTGCCGTCGAGTCGGTTCCGACCCATAGCGACCCTGTACAGGGTTTCCGAGGGTGTAAATCCTTACGGGAGTAGAAAGCCTCATCTTTCTCCCACGGAGCAGCTGGTAGTTTTGAACCGCTGACCTTAAGGTTCGCAGCCCGATTCGTAACCACTACGCTACCAAAGTTGCTATAGTGAAGGGGAAAACAATAAACCAGCTCATTACTTTAATTAAAGGTGATTCAGTTAAAACCATATAACTACAATACCTTGAATTTTTCTTCCTCTTGCCAGTTGTCTCAAAAACAACACACACAAAAAAGTCCTTAGCTAGGAAGTTACCACTCTTGCTTTGTTTTTAATCTGATGAATTATGTACTGAACACTTTTCAAAAGGTTTTTAAAATTACTTGAATCTCTGAACCTGTTACCTTCAAAGTGATTTCAACCCTTGGCTACCCCATGTCAAATTCCAATTTTCACTGTACTTAGTTTTCAGAAGTTATTTATTCAATAACCATGAGAGCTACCCACAAGTATAGTCCCCCAAAAGCAAAAAGGCTTTGTTGTTATTGTTAAGTGCCACTGAGTCTGTTCAAACTCATAGTGACCCTGTACAGGATTTCCGAGGAGTGGCTGGTGAGCCTGAACCGCCGACCTTGTGGTTTAAAACGACCTTGCAAGCCTAGCTTATTAACCCAGAGCACCACACCATGACTCCTAAAGAAGGTCTAGATCTATTAAAATCATGCGCTAACACTGGTGTGGCGCTGTAGGATAAGCACTGAACTGCTAACTGTAAGGTCAGCGGTTCAAAACCACCAGCCACTCCTTAGAAACCCTATTCAGGGTCGCTATGAGTTAAAACGAACTCAACTGCATTTAACAAGCACAAAGTGCTTGTAATGTATTCATTTGAACATGTTTTCTCACTGAATACTAAGAAGATTCCCCAACTTACAATTGAATAGCAAGCACAGCTTTATTAAAAATGAGGAAAGGCTGAAAAGAAACAGTCAGAAACTAGTACTCATCAGCAAGTAAAGCCCATGTGAAAAGCTAGGAGTCAGCGCCAGAAAGGAGAGCATTTGGTCTTACTGTTGTTGTTACGTGCTGTCGAATGAGTTCCAAGTGGTAGCAAACCTGTATAAGGTTTCCGATCTTGGGACCCTCCTATGTTCTTGGTGGGACTGCAAAATGGTCCAACCTCTTTGGAAAGCAATATGGCGCTTCCTCAGAAGCTTGGAAATAGAAATACCTTACAATTCAGCAATTCCTCTACTTGGTATTTACCCACAAGTAATACGAGCCATACACGAGAAGATATATGCACACCAAATGTTCATAGCAGCACTATTTACAATACCAAAAAGATGGAGACAGCCTAAGTGCCCATTAATTGAAGAATGGATAAACAAACTGTGGTACATTCACACAATGGAATATTATGCTACCCTGAAGAACAAGAAAGCTGCAAGCCACCACATAACATGGATGAACCTTGAGGACATTACGCTGAGTGAAATTGTTGTTTTGTTGTTAGG
>NW_006408864.1:1756078-1799628 GCF_000296735.1 Chrysochloris asiatica | reverse complement strand
GAATACCTTAAAGGGGGCTAGAAGTTGTCCAGTGAAAGAGGTTCCTGTGGAGCCTTTGCATTGCATAAGACCATAGGCGGAATCCTGAACCCTATCCAGAATCATCTCAGGTGGGAAATTTCCACTTGAAAGGACAAGTAGACCAGTTGGGAGCAGCCAGAACAGAAGGTACTTCTAGAAGAACAGAAGATACTTCGACCCGCAGGAAAAATCAACAACAATGACGGCAGGCTGATTGACTACTACGAGAACAATTAAGCAGTTCACCCCCGAGCCATCAAGGGAAGTGGTCAGGTCCCCTCAGGACAAACTCCCTTCCAAGACTAAGAATCAAGGGAGACTCAAGCCAGTCATGTGATCTGGCTGATGACCACACAGGTTGCCGATAAGGAGAAGAGGGGGGAAAAACAGCAATGAAGTTGGGAGCTAAGTCCTACCACATTCAATAGACTTCTCTGAACCCGGGTGGAGACCTGGTTGGTCAGCAGTATGGCAAGAATCGGGGACTTTTGGGCCCCTAGGCAGTGACATGGCCACAGAGCACCAGAGCAGAGAGTGAAGCATCCAGCTGATGTGAAGTGAGGGAAGACGCACATGAACACCTATACTTGCAGACTGTACCCACTTGACCTGGCTTCAGTGGCTGGATAATCAGAACTCGAATAGAAGAAGAAAGAAGAGGGAAAAAAATGAGTAACCTGCTACAATTTGATGAACTTTACCTATACTTAAGGATGTAGTAACTCAAAAAAGGGAACAAACCTTTACAGCGAGGATCACTCCCACCCCATCAGTACACAGAGTTCACAGGGATGGGCAACTTAGACATTGGCTACCCAAAATAGGGGGTGGGGGGCTACAAAGGCAAGAAGTGACTGGCTTATAAGCTTTCAAGAGGAAGCCTACTTCCAGACAGAATGAGAGAGAAGGTTTAATCTCCACTGAATGATTTCCAACCTGTTAGGACAGGGCTAATGAAAGGAGATGGGGATAAGGCTCCTGTGGTACAATAGTGAATAATTGCCATCAGAAATGTAAAGGTAGATGTTTTGTAACAAAAGGAGGGGAGCGACTGATTTATTTTGCAGTCCAGGAGTGGAGGTCCCTGGGAAGAGAGTGCAGGACCCTACCCAGAGAGGCAGTGACGATGATGTGGACAGATGGGGACACTGGACTCAGGGAGGGAGAGGGGCTGTATGCTAGACAGCCAGGGGCAGACCTGGAGGGTGTACCCTTTGGTTGTTTGATGATGCATGGAGGGGATTATAATCATTGCACTGAAACGAAATACAATAGGATGAATGTAAAACTGATGTTTTCCCATGTAAACCCAGATAATTCACATAAAAACTTAAAAAAAAAACCCCAAAACAACCCAGAAGAGTAAAGAGACTAAGAAAACTCATACACCTTAAGTGCTCTCGACAGCATTGTACTATTCCGTGGAAGAAAGCAGGTAAACATTCTATCCCATTACCAAATTCTTTAGCTGATGTTAGAAAACTGGAATATAAGATATTTTATCTCTTCTCTTCAGATTTTAATTTACATGAGACACACCTACATTCACATCAAAATGTAAATACAATGATCAGAGCTCAACCAGAAGAAGAAAGAATAGGGAAAAGAGAGTAATCTGATACAATTTGATGAACTTGGCCTGCACCTATGGATGCAATAGCTTAAAAAAGGGAACAAATCCTTACAGCAGGGATCATTCCCACCCCCTCCATGCACAGTGTAGATGGGGATGAGCAACTTGGACGTTGGATACCCAGAAAGGGGGGTGGGGTGGGGCTACAAAGGCAAGAAGTGACTGGCTTACAAGTTTTCAAGAGGGAGGCTAGATTCATAGGGCATGGAGGAAGGTGGAATCTCCACTGAGTAGTATCCAATCTGTCTGGGCGGGGCTGATGAAATAAAATCCGGATGGATCTCTTGTGATACAATGGTGAATAATTGTTATCAGGACTGATGGTGAGGGTTGGAAATATAAAGGTAGATGTTTTTTTAGCAAGGAGGGGAGTGATTAACTTTTCAGCCTAAGAGCGGAGGTCCCTGGGACCATCGAGGGAGGGGAGCGGAGGGGGGGTCCCCCAACCCGGAGAGGCAGTGATGCCTGAGATGGAGGCTGGGGTGGTGATGTGGAGAGATGGAGCTGTTGGGGACTTTGACGATCCGGGGTGCATGCTTGTAGTGTATGCCCTTTGGATGGTTGGTGATGCATGGAGGGGATTGTAGCCATGGCAATGAAATGATATACTATGGGATGAGTGTGGAGCTGGTGTTCTCCCATGTGAACTATCCCATAATTCACAATAAAACATTTGGAAAATAAACATAAATACAGCAAAAGCTGAGGCTTCCCTTGACTTGTGCCTCCTGTTTCCTTATTGATGACCATCCACTCTTTCTGATTTCAGCATACATCCTTCCCAGTCACTGTCTTGGCATTGATACATTGCTGCTGCTGTGAGTGGCCGTGGAGCTGATCCCATGAGTTACAGAACAGAGCTGCTATTTGGATCTCAGGCCTTCTTCTGGGTGGGTTTGAATCCTCAAGCTTTACGTCAGCAGTCAATTGCAAACTGCTTATGTTGTCCCTGCTCCTAAGGCACATCTATAAAACATGTAACTTTGTTTTAAGCTTAAGTATTTAACTTACTGTCCAGTGGATACAGGGAAGATTATGCATCAAAAGGTACTTGGTTAATTTCTTTTTCTGAGAAGAATGAACAGTAAATTAGTCATACCTTTCCATCAGCAGTTCTTGGAAATGAATTTAAAGTTAGATTACATTTAGCAAAAGCAGCCTGTTATACAGAAAAAGCTCAAAACATCAGATACCCAGTTTCATATCAATTATTTACAAACCTGATATTTGAGATGGGAATTATAGGAAGACAAGAGACTACAAGTCACTACAAGTAGTGACTACAATGTGCAGTTAAAACATACGCTACTATTTCCAATTCCCTGCAGATCATTTTGAACCAAATCTGTTCCTAATAATTCTTTTCTGTCCCAGATACTGCCATCTTTGCTAAATGGGTCTCCACAAAAAGTTTTGGGAACCTATTGGGAAATAATGCTGTCCTTCCTCTGCTGTTTTTTCCTCTGCTGGTCTGTTCCCATGACACCGCCCCCTCAAACACAAACACCTTGGCAGAAACCACCTCCCTTTTTCCTTACCTGAAATGACCTTTCCCTCTCTCTAAATTCCTACCCAAACCTCTCTGCTTCCAGATCAAAACTGTCAAGTCTGTCATGTCATCTGTTAACTCCCACTGCCGTGGTTGTTGTTTTTAAGCGTTGTCGAGTCGGTTCCGACTCACGGGGCTTCATAGGAGAGGCTGGTGGGCTGGGCTGCCACTCTTGCGGTTAGCAGTCCAGTGCTTATTGAACGGTGCCACCTCACCCTGTGTATTTCAATGGTCACTTATTGACTGGATCCAGCAAGGGAAAATGTAGAAACAGAACATTGAGCTAAAAGTCAAATGAGAACACAGTACAGAAGGTATTTTGGACTCTGTTGGAGATCAATGAAAAATAAAAAAGTACAGCTTGAAAAAAACAAAACCTCTTAGGGATAGTTCCCCCAGCACTAAGCTTGGTAACCTGACACACAACAGGCGATTAAAACACATGTAATGAACAGGTTACCTTTCAGAAATCTCTGTGAACTAAGGAATGCTCCTTAATTAAGCATAGAGTTGGGTGGGCCTGGAGGACTACCCATAATGGAAAAATTGATTCATCTGGAATCTATAGTTCATAATGAACACAAGCCTTACTCAGTAAACTTCCAAAATGGGTACTTACCATCCTTGGTTTCTTTCTTGGTAAAAGGGATTAAAGAGTTCATATAAATCCTACTATTTCCCAATGTGTACAAAATGTATTGTAGGATCAGCATTGGATTGTGAACCACAAGTTTGGCAGTTCAAACTTACCAGCTGCTCCTTGGAAACAATGTTGACATTATTTATAATATTGTTTCATTGTTGTCCCACTGATTCAGTTCCAACTCATAGTGACCCGGTATAGGGTTTCTGAGGAGCAGCTGGTGGGTTTGAACTGCCAACCTTGTAGTTTATAGTCCAGTGCTTATCCTACAGTACTATATCAAGACTCCTTCATTGTTTTAGTAATTAGAATAAATGGCTCAATAAAGATATAATCTATGAACAAGTTCTATATGCAAAACAGTTTGAATATAATTTTTTTTTGGAAGAAGGTCAACCTTCTGATCATTTTAAATAAATTTCATAGGTTTCTGTAATCCAGTGTTACGAGTCATTGTGTAGATGATATTATGCTCAGTCAACGGTTACTCTCAGGTACAATTTGTAACTTTGTACCTGAATAAATTCCAGACAATAATAATTAAGAAGGTGGGCACACAATCAGATGGCTGGAGTCTGAATTCTAAATCCTAACTAGCAGTGCAACCTTGGCAAAGGTGCTTAACCTTTAGCCTTTGTATCTTCATTTGAAAATTGGGACAGACAGTACAACTCATGAGATTGTGAGGCATGAAAGCAATAATGCATAAAAAGCTCTTAGCAAAATGCCTGGCATACATGTGGAGCTCAATAAATGAACTGTAATTATTACTGCAGGAGTCCTGGTGTGGTGTTGCAGGTTAATGTGCCGTATTGCAAGGTTGGTGGTTTGAGCTACACAGGGTCGCTGTGAGTCAGAACAGACTCAAAGGCATTTCACAACAACAATGTTACTAGTATTTGTTTTGTTGTGTAGGCCTCTGTGAAGGCAGTGTACAGCTCTCTCAGGTACAGCTTTAAGAGAAATGACAAGGGTCTTGAACTGCCCTTTCCAAGCCTATGTTCTTGGAAATGGGGAAAGGTCATTTTAGCTAAGGCAAAAGAGGGGTTGCTTCTGCCAAGGTGTTCGTGTTTGAGGGGGGCGGGATGTTATGGGAACAGACTAGCAGAGGAAAAAACAGATAAACCATTTTGAAGAAAGGACAAGATTATTTCTCAATAGGCTGAGTATAGGAGGTGAACCGAGAAAAAGAGTCAAAGATGATTCCAAAACTTTTTGTGGAGACCCAGGTAGCAAAGATGGCAGTATATGGGACAGAAAAGAATTATAAGGAACAGATTTGGTTCATAATGATCTGCAGGGAATTGGAAATAGTAGCGTATGTTTTAACTGCACATTGTTGTCACTGCTTGTAGTATCCTTGTCTTTTGTCTTCCTAGAATTCCCATCTCAAATATCACTTGGAATCCTGATGTGACATTGTAGGATCAGCACTGGACTGTGAACCACAAGGTCAGCAGTTCAAACCCACCAGCTGCTCCTAGGAAATCCTATACAGGGTCATTATGAATGGGAATCTACCTGATGACACTAACAACAATGACAATATATGTATGTTAAAGCGATATTATGTTGTTTTGTTAAAGTGTATTAGCCTTTTTTTTTTTTTTCCTCTTCTTTCCTTGCCTTGTAAAGACCTGTGATCCAAAATAACTAGAAAAATAAACAAAACACCAAGAAAAGTCTTATCAGAGACTATTGTTATGTTGTTAAGTTCCCTGCAAGATGACTCACAGTGACCCTGTATAGCTGAGGAGTGGCTGGTGGGTTTGAACTACTGACCTTGTGGTTAGTAATCTTGTGCTTATCTTACAGTGCCACACCAAGACTTTTGTCTAGGAACTTTTTAACACCCACAAGTTAATATTTTAATCTTCTTTGGTTCCAAGTGTAATCCTCAATATCCCTAACATTTGTTAAGTGCTGACTGGCAGTCAAGTGTTTATACTACAGTGTCACACCCAGGCTCAAAACAACTATCTTCCTGTGGAAATCTAAATTATGAGCAACATTACTAAATCTATTTTTTTCTTCCCACTACAAGCCAGAAAGCACAAGTTCAATTTTTCTTTCTTATACTTAATTTTTAAACGGCCAGTTTTATTGTTTAATACACACGGGTGCTTATCCTCCAATTACTGATGCTCCAATTCTTGCAAAACACACTCTGCATAATGAATGAGCAGTAAGCCTTTTTCTTTATCCACGTGGTGTTTCTACTGCCAAGGCAAACTTGCTAGATGGACGCACACACACAAATGACAGGAAGAATAAGTGACAATCGAATGCGTGGTGGGAGTAGTGTGCTGTCAGTTCAGTTTTCACTCATAGTAACCCTGTACAGTGTTTCCAAAGCTGGAAATCTTTGTGGGAACAGAAGACCTCATCTTTCTCCCCCAGAGTGGCTGGTGGATTCCATCAGGGAGTCTTTATTCCCAGGTATGTTGTTGCTGTTAAGTTAAGGGTTTCTGAGGTGCAACTGGTGAATTTGAACAGTTGAATGTGAATAGTCAACCTTGTAGCCTAGTGTATTTATGAAATAATGATAACACAGTTTCATATTTCACTAAAAACTGCTTCAGATTCATAGTAACCAGGTATAAGGTTTCTGAGGCTTTAAAATCTTTGCAGGAGCAGACAGAAAGCCTCATCATTTTCCTGCAGAGTAGTTGGTGGGCTTGAATCACGGACCTTCCGCACTCCCCAAGGATAGGAGATAATAGTTGCCAAGGAGGTTTTAATAGTGTATACAGTCTAATGTGAGAGGCTGTCCTCAGCACCCTCCCATCACCCCTACATCCTGTCACTAAAATACAAGAATAAAGATCATTTACCATGTGTGTTAAGTGCCATTAAGTTGGTTACGACTTACAGCGACCCTAGACAAGGTCCAAGGAGAAGCTGGTGGGTTTGAATTGCCAACCTTGTGGTTCAAAGTCCAGTGTTGATCCTACAGTGCCACACCAGGAGCCCAGCCTCATAAGCCCTATACAAGGTTGCTATGAATCAACAAAAATAAGTTATTAGTGGTTACCAGTAATGAGGGAGACAGGGATTCATTCTCTAGCTCCTGTTGCTGCTAAGTCAGTTCTGACTTTTATAGAGTCCTGGTGTGGTGCTGTGGGTTAATGTGCTGGACTGTAAGGTCGGCAGTTCAAGCTCACCAGCCGCTCCTCGGAAACTCTACAGGTCAGAACTGACTCAATGGCATGTAATAACAACATAGAGGGTTTCCATAAAGCGGCTGGTGGGTTTGAACTGCCAACCTTGTTAGCAGACCAGCTTATCTGATAGCACTACACCAGGATTCTAGACAGGAGACACTTGTTATTTTGGTGACAGCTGATGAAAGCCAATCAGGTCACTAAAAAGGACACAAGAAAAATGCAGTGTCTGTTGGTAGTTGCCATGGTATGCAAAATTTTGAAATAGCAAAAACTGTGTATGTGGATCTATGAGGGTAAATGGGCTCCTTCCTGGTGTGATGCTGTGGCGAACCACAGGTTGGCAGTTCAAACCTACCAGCTGCTCCTCGGAAACGCTATACTGAGTCAATGGCACTTTAACAACAGGTTGTAAATGGTCTTTATTCTTGTCTTTCAGTAACAGGTGTCTTGGTGCGGCACCACAGGATAAGCACTGGACCTCAAGGTCGGTTTGAACCGCAAGGTCAGCAGTTCAAACTCACCAGCCTTCCTTGGAAACCCTATACAGGGTCGCTATGAATCAGAACTGACTGGGTGTTGACGACACAGTCTCACGTTACACTGGATACTTAACATGAGGGTAAATAAAATACTGCTAAAGGGTTCCAGTTTATTCCAAACAGAATGTGTTTAAACACGTCTCTGTGCTCAGTAGATGACTACAGACAAGTCCTCTGAGTACATTATACACTTGTCTTGTTGTTAAGTTCTGTCGAGTCGGTTCTGACCCATAGCAACCCTATATAGGGTTTCTGAGGAGCAGCTGGTGAGCTTGAACCGCCAACCTTGCAGTTCAAACGGCTTTGCAGTCTGGTGCATTAACCCACAGCTCCACACCAAGTATCCTATGGTCAGTACCACTCTAGAAAAAAAAAAAAAAAAAAATTCAGCTCTGGGGTTTCTAAGGCTGTAAAATCTTTACAGAAGCACACCTGCACATTTTGATTCCACAGAGCGCCTAATGGGTTCTGTTGTAGAGTAACAACCTGGAGTTCGCTTTCAGTAAAAGCCAAAAGAGCTTTATTGGAGAGAGTGATTCATGAGCTCTGAGTCAGAGTAGCACAGAGCAACCAGGCAACTACAAAGTGTTCCTCTATCCAGAGGCCACTCAGGGCTGAAATCTTGTTGTTATGTGCTGAGGAATCGGTTCCCACTCATAGCCACCTTGTAAAGGGTTTCCGAGGTTATAAATATTTACAGGAGTAGAATGCCTCATCTTTCTCCCGTGGAACTGCTGACCTTGTGGTTGGCAGCCCGACTCGTAACCACTCTGCAGAGGCCACTCAGGTCTGAAATATTAAAGCACCAGAAATTAACAGTAAAAATATTCTGACTGGTTAGCTGAAGTGATTTCTTCTGAGTGGCTACACGGAAAACCAAATCCACTACCATCACTCGGTGGGAGTCTAACACTCTAAATAGGGTTTCCAATACTGTCAATCTTACCAGGAGCAGATAGCCTCCTATTTCTCCCACTGAAAGGCTGGTAGTTTGAACTGCCAGCCATGCAGTTTGCAGGCCAAGGCCTAACCCGTAGCACCACCAGGGTTCTGACCGGCTTTCTGTGGTAAATCATTAAGAATATGTGGAGGAAAGTTAATACTGGCTAGTGTACTTTCAATCACATTCTTCCTGAGGGCAAGCTCTGCCTCCCTTGTTTATCATCAAACATTCAGGGGTCACCTTTCCAAACAGAGCTGAGGACAAAATGGAGTTAGAGTCAGACCCTGGTGATGGTAGCTGTGCTGTGGAGTCAGTTCTGACCCTATGTAAGCAATTTTATTGATGTCAAGCATGTAGATTTTGGAGGACTTACACCAGGGGTGGAGTCCTGGTGTAGCGCTGTGGGTTAATGCGCCAGACTGCAAAGCCGTTTAAACTGCAAGGTCGGGCAGTCTCGGAAACCCTATACAGGGTTGCTATGGGTCGGAACCGACTCAACGGCACAGAACAACACCACCACCAGGGGTGGGGAACGGCTGGCCTGTGGGCCATATGAGGTCAGAGAAATCATTTGGTCTGGCCCTGCCAAGGCAACTGCAGTTCCAGCCATCACATTGTTGTTATTAAATGCTGTTGAGTCGGTTCCAACTCATAGCGACCCTGTATAGGGTTTCTGAGGAACAGCTGGTGGGTTTGAACTGCCGACCTTGTGGTTTGTAGTCCAGTGCTGATCCTACAGCACCACACCAGGAATCTATCACGTTATAGCAGGCTAATTTTTTAAGGTAATTTTGTATGGCTCGCGTACAAAATTTTCTTGGCAGATAAACGGTTGCCCACATCTGGCTTACACAGTTCAAAGTGCCAATCTTTCAGTGGACTTCTGAGCACTTAACCACCATGCCACCAGGGTTTCGATCACAAGTTGGTTCTGACTCACAGTGACACTGCATAGGGTTTCTGAGGAGCAGCTGGTGAGCTTGAACTGCCAACCTTGTGGTTCAAGCCGACTTTGCAGTCCAGCGTATTAACCCACAGTACCACACCAGGACTCCAAGTCCAGAGGTAGCACTAGTTTTAAGTAAGGATTGAGGCAGCTACTCAGTGTTACCAAAGACCTGTTTCTCATTCTCTCTCCCTTTTGCTGAGAGTCTATTTTGCCTTTAATCTGTACAAGGTGGCCACGTATCCTAAGGCACACACCCTCGTTTTCAGTAATTCCCAGTATTTAGGGGAAGGAGGACACAACCAAACACCTCTGGGTTTGAAGGATTAAGACCATAGTTTCATAAACATCTTGGTCAACTGGCATAATATAGTTAATAACGTTATATTCTACACGCACTCTAGTTTGGTGAGTAGTGAATGGGATCTTTAAAAAGTTAACAAGTGGGTAAGACTGAGGAATTCGCACTGACCGCCTAAAACAGGCAGCGTCCCTTAAACAAATAATAAATAAGGGGGAATCTGATGCAGACTGTGCAGACCTGGTCAGGAGTTCAAGTCCCTGTGGGCCCAAGCGTTGCTGACCGTCCAAACCATAGGCTCTGAGGATCAGACTTTAGCCACCTAGCAGACAAAGCAAAATGTCCCTTATCTAATTATTCAGTTATGCTGGTTAGTAATTCTATACATGAGCCCTGGATACCCACAGATAAATGTAAAAACCTTCCCTAAAAGCTGAGACTGTAAATTCCAAAAAGGCAAAGTTTCCGCCCCCCGCCCCCACCAAAAAAAGCTAAAGAGGATAGAAACTCTGTTAACTGATGGTATGTGGAGGGGATTATAATCAATGTAATGAGACAAGGTATATGAGTGTTTGAATGTGAAACCGATGATGTGCCCTGAACTCTTTCACTCAATCCACAATAAAAACCTTAAAAAAAAAAAAAAAAAAAAAGTTAACAAGTAGCCATCTAAGATAGAACTATTGGTCTCACAAGAGCGAAAAATAAAGAAGAAATTAGTCTACTGGACAAATAGTCTACATAAACCACAGCCTCGTGTATCTTGAGACCAGGAAGAACTAGATGGTGCTCGACTGCCACTACCAACCATTCTAATCAGGGCTACAACAGATGGACCCTGATTGAATGGAAGAAAAATGTGGAATAGAACCTCAAAATCCTAAACAACCCAGACTCAATGGGCTGGTTGAGACTGGAGAACGAACTGAGTCTACTGTCCTGAGACACTTCAAATCTTGAACCAAAACTAATCCAAGGTTGTCTTCTTATAACTAAAAACAAACTGGCAAAACAAAACAGAAAAAGAAAAAACAAACAGTACCACTCATAAGCACTGTGCTCCTTTAAATTACATGCAGTCAAAGAAACACTAAGAGCAGCTCTACTCTGTCCTTTAGGGTCGTTAAGAGTAGTGATCAATTCAACGGCAGTTGGTTTGGTTTGGATATATGAGATCAAATGGTTAACAATTACTTTAAAACAAGGATGAAAATGTAAGTGGGGCAGGGACACTAGATTAATGGAAACTAATGCTGAACACCCAGAATGGAAATAATGAGAACATTTACCCACTGTGAAGACTGTGACCAATGTCAATGAACAACTCATGTAGAAATTGTTTAAACGGGGACCTAAACTGCTGTGTAAGCTGCTCTGAGAACAGAATGAAATATTGCTAAGAAACAAAACGAAACCAGTCACTGAGTTAACACAGGTTTTTAAAAATTGGTATTTGTGTAGCTAAATAATGTATTAGGGAAATCTATTTATAGGTCGCCATTATTTCAGAAAGTCCAGTGATAGGCAGAACAATCATTCACAGGATGTTGTAGTTAAGTGCTGTGGATTCGGTTCTGACTCATAGCGACCCTGTACAGGGTTTCCAAGGAGCGGCTGGTAAGCTTGAACTGCAGATCTTACAGTTCAAACCAACCTTGCGCATTAACACGCAGCACCACTCCAGGACTCCACAAGGATACTGAGTTAATAAAAAGCTCTGGGTGCACAGTGGGTTAAGTGTTGGGCTGTTGACCTCAAGGTCAGTGGTTCAAACCCACCAGTCGCTCTGCAGGAAAAAGATACCAAGGCATATAGGGAATGAGGGCAGGCTAGAAGAGAAAATAAATGAACTTCTACATCAATGCATTGAGATTATCAATGTGTACTTTTCTCCCACAGTGACTTTTAAAAAATTCACTTCCTTCTGGTTGGTTTCAGGCAGAACTATGGTCAATAAAACAGAGAATTATTATATTAACAGATCACCCAGTAATGTTTTCAAATACACCAGAATTGATGAACAAATCTTCTCAATGACATGTCTATTCCAATGACATTACTCTTTGTTGAAAATATTTTTTAAATCGAATAGCAAGCAGATTATTTTGTCAGTCTTTAGTAGTGTCCAATCTAATGGTCTTGCTTAAATACAGTAAGTGGGAAGAAAGGAGCACAAAAACAATTTGCATCATTAAATGTTTACTTGAAATAAACTATGTATCAATAACCTCCAGGTCTTAAAATCACCTGTTTCCCTTACAGATATTATAATCAGATCATTGCTTGCTTTAGCCTAGAGAATTTCACTTCAGAAAACTCACATGTAAGGTCACTCATAAATATTTAAATCTAGGAAATCTGAGGGTTAGAAAAGGATGAAGAGGAGCCAAAAAGGCATTTTGCCAACAATATTAGGAGAGGAAGCAGTTCTGAAAAAGATGTGGGGTGGAAAAGGGGCCAAAGAATGTTACAGAGCAAAAGACTTCATGAAATTCATAAGGATTACCCAAAACATTTTAAATATCTCAAATCAGCTAATATATTCTATATTTCTGAGTCCAGAGCAGATCAAGCAAGTTAACAACCTTCTGTTAAATCAACAAAAACTCTAAATTGCTCAAATGGGGGGGGGGGGGGAAGGGAATGCCACTGACTATAAATCCCTCATAGAATGCATATTCTCTGCAATCAGATGAAGGCGATAAATAAGGAGATCTTGGAGTGTCTTGAAAAGCAACCCATAGTTTGCTGATTGATCATCAACTGTTCATTAGTTTAAGTGGTCTGCATTTTTGAAGCTATATAAACAGCTTAAAAAATGGTAGTGTAGTGGATTATGCAATGGGCTGCTAATCACAAGGCCAGCATTTCGAATCTACCAGCCGCTTCATAGGAGAAAGATAAGGCTTTCTGCTCCTATAAAGATTTACAGCCTACGACATCCTATATAGGGTCATGATGAGTTGGATGACAACATAGTAGAAACAGCACTCTTGCCCAAGTCTATTCTCTTCAGGAAAAGTCTCCAAATTTATGAACATAATAATACATTTGTTACTTCATAAATGCCAATCTGCCTTCATATTATATGCTCTTGTAATGCTTTCTATAATTAATTTATTACCATTCTAGATTCTCTATGTTTATATGCCTTTTGGCACAAGGGATAAACACAAAAGTAGATTGTGTATCACACCAGTACCAGCAAATGCTATAGTAACAGAGCATTGGTGTGACTCATGCAAATTGTTGCTTGGTTCAATATGGTGATATGAAAACTGCCATGGCAACAGGAGGAATGACAAACTATGGTAAACTTTACTTGCTGTAAGAGAATTTACTAAACAATGACTATAAACTTGATGTCCACTTTTATGAAATGGTGCAATTTCATATTTACTATACTTTGCGTCTGCTTCCAACATCCTTCTTTGTTGCTTTCCAGGAGTCTGCACTTCTATTCTTGTTTTCAAAAGGGAGTGGTAGGAAGAAGGAAAGCAATGCTACCGATAGATGTATTAAATTGACAGTCTGTATGTTCATATACTTTTAGAGCTACTAGGGAAATCTAGAGGTCAAAGGGATTCAAGCCTTGATTTTATAGAATCAGAGTTGAAAGAAAACTAAACTTCCAAAGGTAAGTCACAGAACAGAAGTGGATGGTATCGACACAAATTTAGCTAATGAAAGTAAATTATAAAACTGTTTAAAGCAACCTTTGCTCCCCAGCTAGGAACACCAGGCAATTTTTTTCCTGGTGGAGAATGGACTTCTAAAAATTCTGGTTAGCAGTCAGTTGGACCAGGTTTAAAGGGATGAACAGTCTAGTCTAATGTCTTTGTACTTAATGGTCAAGTCATCTTAGGCAAGACTTTCACCTCCCCGGACCTCCTTTCTTCTTCATCATTTTTTTTAGAGTTTTGACCTTTCTTCTTCATCATTTTTTTTAAAACAAGAGAAAACATATTCTTGCCCTATTTTAGAGGTTACCTTTACAGATGTGTGGCTATGGAATTTATTGGGGGAGGGAGGATGAAAAAAGTTTTTATTTGCTCAAAGAAAGCAATCTGACTATAGATGCCTATTCCACAAACATTCAAACTTGTAAATTTTGGGATAACTGAGTTTTTTGTTAGGTGCCATTAAGTTCCATTTGACTCATAATGACACCATGTGACAGAACAAAACAGCCCCATGGGGTTTTCTAGACTGTAATCTTTAGGCTGTGCATAGGTAGATGGCACTTAACAACAAAAATCTTTAGGGGAAGGAGCCCTGGTGATGCAGTTGGTTAAGCACTGGACTGCTAACCACAAAGTTCACAGTTCAAACCCACCAGTCAGTCAAGGAGAGAAAAATGGGGCCTTTCAACCTAGTAAATAGATTTACAGCCTTAGAAACCCTAGGGTTTCTAAGTTACAGCAGTTCTACCCTGTTTTACAGGCCCAGTACAGTGGGAATCACTCCTCAATCGATGGCAGTGAGTAATCTGCAGGGGAACAGACCCCCAGGTCTTTCTCCCGCAAAGCTGCTGCGTGGATTTCACTAGCAGCTGAAAAACCGGTGGCTGTCCAAAGACCCGACCCTGCAGAATAGAGGAAAAATTCCCCATGGGGTTTCCAAGGTTGTCATCTTTAGGGAGCAGACTGCCACATCTTTCTCCCTGTCAGGGCTCCTCAGTGCCTACTCAATTATAACTGACTCCACTCATTTCCCCACATATTTTATCTTCTCTTCCAGAAGCTCAAATCTGGTGCTAGCCAGGAGCTGCACACACCCCCAGGGCTATTTCATTCCATTGGTTGGCGGACTGTCTCGCAGTTTACACCCTTTAGATTTACTGTCAGGCGGCCCGATGTTTATTTGTCAGGGACCTTATACTGCGCATATATTAACTTTTTTTTTTTTTTTTAATTTAAATAAAGCAGAAGCTGTCAGAGTAGTAAAATACAAGATTAATGTGTAACTAGTAAACTTCTTTGATTATGAGCACTGTCTAGATTTCACACCTGGAAGGCAATACACTTTTCTCTGTTTCTGTCTCATTGGTAACTGTTTTAAACCGAAGTTTAAAATTTTTCAGAAAATAACTGATTTCATGTTTTGCATTCGGTTGCACATGAAAACTTGCAGAGAACAATCAGATGGGCTGGCTATTCCCTTTTCTAGAAGTGCATATCCGCAGGACCCACCCTGTATGACACACACACCGACCAGGACAAGAGAAAAGAGCGGTGCTCGGACTTTCTGCATATAGCATCAACGTTGTCAAGGGCCCAGGGTGATTCCTTGGGGGAAGGACTCAGGGCCAACCAAGTGTTGGTATTGGGTGGGAAAACCGCCATGCAGGCAGATGAGAATGTGGGGGTTGAACACGTCCGCCCAGCGGCGGGGAGGGCGGAAGGGGGACACCCCAGGCTGGCATACGTCGCCGCAGGCCGGCAGAAGGCCCGGAGCGGAGGCGGGCCAGGCGGGCAGGACACTCACCTCCCTTGCAGGGCGTGCGGTGCTGGCTGTGCTGGGCCCGGTAACCCTCGATGACTTCCCAGGAGCCGTCGTCGCGCCGGATGGGGAAGGACAGGCTCAGCACATGGTTGCAGGGCTTGATGATCCGCAGGATGCCGCGCACCCGGTTCCGCTTCTGGTCCTCGCTCTCCCGGGTTCGGAGGTCTTCCACCAGCTTGTCCTCCACGATGCTGGCGCCGCGGTTGAAGAAGCCCTCCACCCTCTTGAAGAAGCTGGGGTCGTCCTCACGGTCGGCCGCCACCTCGCTGTAGTGTCGCCGGGTGCACGGCGCCAGCGCGGGCTGCGGGGCGGCGGCGGGCTGTCCGCGGGCCCAGCCCAGCAGCGCGGCCGACTCGGTCGCCCCGGGGCTCAGGGCGGCGGCCCCGGCCCGGGACAGCAGCAGCGCTTCGCCCAGGCAGCGGTACATGGCGGCGGGCAAGGGCGCCACAGAGCGAGCAGAGGCGCGTGCGGGGCCGGAGAGAGCGCTGGGAGACGGCGAACGCAGGGAGAGAGAGCCCGGCTGAGCGGCCTTTTTAAGCCGCAGCTTCCTGCCTCGCTGGCTGTCTCCTCCCTCTGCTCCCCTCCCTCCCGTCCGGGCGCTCTCCGCCTAACCCGGAGGACGGACTTTAGACCGCAGCCCAGAGACGCCTGTGAATGGCAGGGCGGGGGGCGCGCGCCGCCCTGGGGGCAACCTGCTTCGCCGCCCGGTCCTTGGCCCCGCCCCTCCCCGCTCCACCCCTCCCCTTCCCGCTGTCCTGCAGCGCAGGGTCCCCGGCACGCATGCTCGCGATCCGCGCGCGGCCCTGTGGGGGAGGGGCGCGCCGTCCTCCCTCTTGTGCCCGCTGCTCAGGTCAGTGCGCTCCCGGGCCTCCCCGCGAGGACGGGGCTAGACTCTGGGGGGCGCTGGAGCCCCGGCCGGGGGGAAGGGGCCCGGGGCGGGGGGGAAATGGCGCGGTGTGGCTGTAGGCCGGGCGGTGAGTCATGGATGTCCCTCCTTTCCGCTACGCGCTCCAGGGCGGGGCGGACCTCCCCGCCACCCCCTTGTAGGTTTTCAGGCGTCTTCTCCCAGAGGGGCTGGGCGCGGAGCTCCGGGATGGGTCGGGAAGGCAGGCCGGAGAAGCGGTGGCGAAGGCCTGGCTGCAAGGCTTGGCCTTATCCTTGGAGACCAGGCCGAGTTTAATGTTACCTGAAGTTCAGTTTTGAGAGGATTTAGCGGGAAAACTTGGGAAGGCGTAAGCAGGCGAGCTGGGGAATCCCTTACCTACTGGTTTTGACCACTTCCGTTCTTTATTTTGCCTACTCAGTTGTTAAAATGGGAGCGCGGTGGCTCTGTAAAATAAGCACTGGACAGGGAACCACAAGGTAGGTGGTTCGAGTCCACGAAACACTCCGCAGGAGACATTTGAGGCTTTCTGCTCCTACAAAGAGTCACAGCTTCAGAAACCCCTACACAAGGTCACTGTGAGTCGGAACTGACTCGACGGCACTTAACAATAAGTTGTTGGGATTAAATAGCTGTTGCCTTCTCTCTGCCATTTAGACTCCATTTCCATTTTCAGAGCTAAAACAACAAAACTATAAAAATTGAATAGTATTCCAAGAAATTCCTTCCCAGTAATACATGGATTTGGAGTCCTGGTGTGGTGCTGTGGGTTAATGCACTGGACCATAAGGTCGATTAGAACCACAAGGTGAGCGGTTCAAACTCACCAGCTGCTCCTTAGAAATCCTATACAGGATCACTATGAGTCAGAACCGACTCGATGGCACTGAACAGCAACAATACATGTATTTGTCAAATGGCTCAGAGTAGGATTTGTAAATTTTTAAGATCCATGAGGGCTCAATTAAGTACTTGTAATATGTAACTTGCTGAGACGTGGTAATGTAATATACACCTGTGGGTAAATTTATTGTTGTTAAGTGCCTTAGAGTCGGATCTGACTCATAGCGACCCTGTACAGGGTTTCCAAGGAGCGGCTGGTGGGTTTGAACAGCTAACCTTGTAGTTAACAGTCCAGTGCTTATCCTACGGCGCCACACCAGAACTCATGTCAATTGCATTAATGTATTTCAGTGTACTCTAAAAGTGAAAATCGTTCTTCCTTACAGATGTAACTGTATATTTCACTTGTTTGCCAAAGAAATGATACTCATTATCTATATATTATTTGTATTGTGTTTTCCAGTGAAAAATACTCTGTCCTGAATCCTGAATTTGCCTTGTTGAACAAAAAATTAAGGTATCAAAATTTCTTTTTTCACTTAACAGTATTATAATTTGCATTGAAGAATTACCTTAACACCCTCCTCCCCGCAAAAGTTTCATAATAGTCTACTTGTAGAAATGTTTTTCTCTTCAATTAAATCTTTTTGTAAATCGTGAGGAAAAGTGATTTAAAGGCTTAGTTTTATGGTCCTTACTTATCTCTCTCTTGATAACTATAGCCTTCAGAAAAATAAATGTTTAACTTTGCCTTAAGAAGGTCGAATGAATATGGAAGGATAGAGAAATAGAACTGTAGAAATTATTATTTTTCAGTCTTCTGTGAGTCAAATGAAAGCTTACAAAAGTGACTGTGAGAATCCTGTAAAGTAAATGCTGCTTAGAAATCCTCCATTTAGTTTAAAATGATTTACTGTGATGTAAAGTCTAGTGAATATCAGAAGATTACCTCTGTAAAACATGTACAAAATTAGTAATAATTTCAGTAATGAAATTTAATTTTTTTAAGCTTTAATCAACTATAAGTTAATTGAAGTTTAATTATTAGTAATTTCCAGTTCAAAGAAGACTAGAATTTAACATGGAGGAAATTTTGGTCATTCAGCAGAGATAAACCTGTCTTTGAGGTTTATATGAGTTTTCCTTAACTGTTTAAAAATTCCAGGTATGGTCTCCTTGAACCATAACAATGTGCTTTACAAAATATTTTAGGATGAAGAAAGACATAGCATATAAATACATGAGCAGCATAATCATTTTAGAAAATAATTTAATTTGGAAAAGTAATAAATATATTTTTTAACTTTCTGTCCCTATGTATTTGCTCATTGTGGATAGTTCATATAAATGAAATAATAAATGATGCTGTTTGTGTTTTCTTTAACATAGCATAATATGATTAACCATCATCGTTTTTTTGTTTTGTTTTTTTTTTGGTGGGAGAAGGGTACCAAGGAGTTAGGGTTAGGACTATGGCTAGTCTAGGCTAGTAGGCCTAGGACTTTGTTTAGTGTTAGGCTTATGGTTAGGACAAGCCTTAATGTTAGGGGTTGGGCTTGGTCTAGTTTTAGGGTTATAATTGTAATTTTGCTCTAATAATTATTATCTTATCTCTTAGTGACTCTAAGAACTTTGTTTAGTACTTCATTTAGAAGTTTTTAAAAACTTTTTCTATATTGTGAATTGGGTGAAAGTTTGCAGAGCAGATCATTAGTTTTCTAGTCCATAATTTACATGCATTCTGTTTGCTCTCATTGACTGCTTTCCCCTCAGTGTAACATCACTTATCCCACTTCCTCCCTGGGTTTCCTGTTTGCATTTCTTCTTCTTTCCTAACTCTTATGAATTTTGTCCATGGGTAAATGCTGCCCTTTTGATCTCAAATGATTGATTATTTCCAAGTTGTGCATGCCTTGTTGGTACTAGTCTCTCTTAGACCTGTCTACTGTTTGGCAGAAGATTGAGCCACGGTGATGAGTTCAGCTGCAGAATTGGAGGGTGTGGAAGGCCCAGAGTCTCAAAGTTTCTATCAGACTGGTAAGCCTGCTCTCTTATTTGATGTTGATTTTTGTTCCAAATTTTTCTCAAACTCTTTATCTTCCAATGTGATCTCTTTCAGAGCAATTGGTAGTAATAGCTGGTACCTTCTAGTTCTTCTGGCCTCAAGGTTGTGGACACTGATACTCGTGTGACCCATTAGTCCACTGGACTAATTGCTTCAATGTGACTTCCGTTTCCATCACTCTTTGTTCCTGTAGATAGGGAGAGACCAATAACTGTACCTTAGATGACTGCTAATGAGCATGTAAGACCCCAGTTGCTACTTACAAACTAGGATGTAGGACATTGTCTTTGTAGACTATGTTATGCCCCAAGACTATAATCCTGAGCCTGTAGACCCAGTGACGCATTCCCTGTAGGTGCTTGGTGATGTCTAAAAAGTTTGCATAACTCTGCCTTAAGTATGTTCTACCACATTCATGGATCTATTTGCAGCAAAGGTAAATATCCATGTGCAAACATTCTCTGTCAAACTTGTATATATGGGTGTACTTCTACTCTGCCTCCACACCCATTCAGCCTGTGTGTCTGTCCATGCTTTTACTGGTAGATCACTTTACTGCATGATTTTGTATATAACATTATTTAAATCTATTGCCTTTAACTCTTGGACTCCTCCCTGTGTCTTTCCCTACCCCTATCATTTTTTTTTTGCCAATCTCCTATCATCTATTGCTTTTTCCTTCACCAAAGTTAAAACAGTCTAGTCTGCCTTGAAATTTGCTTGACTTCCTCTCCCTTTGGAAATTCTGCAACTACACTAATACTTATATTTACTCTGTAATTGTTTTTTGGTACAAATTGATATCTCTGAGTCTCTATTTTCACTCTTGTAGGTTTGTTTTACTTTGGATACTTCTGGGTAGTGTTGTCATGTTTGTTAATCTTAGATTGTTATCTGCTGTTGGTTCTCTGTGCAAAAACTCCCTTTAGTATTTCTTTGTAAAGTTGGTTCCGTTTTTGCAAATCCACTTTATTTCTGTTTATCTGGAAGTGTCCTAATTTTGTCATTGTGTTCTGGGGACAATTTTAGTGAGTGTAGATTCTTGGACGGCAGTGTTTTTTCTTTCCAAGGTTTATATTTGTCATTTCATTACTTTCCTGCTTGCATGGTTTCTGCTAAAAATAGCAGTACTTTGTCTTACTGATGATTTGCCTTTGTTTTTCTTGAGTTGGTGTCAGGATTCCTTCCTTGTCTTTGGTTTTAGAAAGTTTTCTTATGATATGTTGTAGTGATTTTCTTTTGGGGCCTATTCTGTTTGGGGTGCATTCAGCTTCTTGACTGTGTAATCTTCACATCTTCCGTAATATTAGGGAAGTTTTCTTGTAACAACTCTCCACCAGTTTTCTCACTGCTTTTCTTTTTGGTCTCTCCTGTTCTGGAACTCCAGACATAAGTTATTCCTCTTGATTGGATCCCACTCAAATCTTAGGCTCTCTTCAGATTTTTTCCCTTTTTTTCTGATTTTTACTCTATCTAGTATGGAGAGGTTTGTCTTCAAGTTCAGTATTTCAGCCTTCCACTGATTCATTTCTACTTATTTGCCCTTCCAATCAATGTATTATATTTTTTTCAGATTTTAGTATTAATCCTCTGGATTTCCATTTGCCATTTTATATAGTTTCTAGTGTCTCATTTGTTTTGTTAGTCTGGTCTTACAGTGTTTTCCTGAATTTTTTTAAAGTTTTGTCTTTAGAAAACGTTAGTCTGTTCTTAAAGTGTTTCTTCAATTTTGTTGGTGACTTTCTTGATTTTTCTATCAGTGTATTGAAGGTATCTAAATATCATCCCTTTCAATTCCTTGTCAGGTTGTCACAATACTATTTCTTCCTTAGAATGGTTTTCTGGCTCTGTATTTTGGTCATTTGTTTGTTTCACTCTGTCTTTTTTCTTCATGTGAACTGAAATTGTCTGTTGTCTCTGAGGCATTGTGGTGTTGAATCAATGATTGTATGTTGGTGAGTTCTTAGATATTCATCTCCTGTGTACTGGTGAATGTGATGGAGAACCGAAGTGTGTGCACAGTTCTCTGTTCACTGTTTGTGTAGCACACCCGGGGCAGGTTTGGCTGGTGTTGACTGCTGCCTGTTGTTGATCAGATAGTGCACAAGTGGGTAGTGGCCCTTGTTCAGTAGTTGTGGCTTCAGGAGGTCTGGGTGTAGCTTTATGGGCACAGTTGCTATCTGTCCTTGAGTGAGACAAGGGGAAAAACCCCCCACAAACAAACAAGAGAATAAAACAGAAAAATGAAAATGAAAGGGGGGGGGAGCAGGGGGAAAACAGTAGCAAGAAAAAAGAGTTTAATATTCAAAAGAAAAGGGGAAAATTAAAATAAAGAAGGGAAAAGAAAATAAAAATAAAACTGCACAATAAACAAAATTGAGGAGGAGAAAAGAGACGTTGTTGTTAGGTGCCATTGAGTCAGTACTGGCACTTAGTGACCCTATGCACAACAGAACGGTCTTGGGCCAGCCTCATAATTCTTGCCGCGCTTGAGCCCATCAATGCTGCCACTTTGCCAACCATCTCGCTAGGGGTCTTCCTCTTTATCTCTGATCCTCCACTTTACCAAACATGATATCCTTCTCCAGCAACTGGTCCAAAGTATGAGAGATGAAGTTTGGCCATCCTGATCTCCAAGGAGCACTCTGGCTGCCCTTCTTCCAACAAAAATCAAGAGTAGAAGCAGCAAAGGAGAAAAAGAAACAGGAGAAAAGAGGAAAGCACTGAAAGGATAAAAATAAAGGAAAGGAGTTTTGAAAAGAGAAAAAAAAACCAAAGGAGAGAACTGGTGTATAAGCAGAACCCATAGAAGAGAAAACTCTGGCAGGCAAGGCACTCAATGTGTATTGCACCCTTGCCCGCCAAGGAGCTCATGGGCTAGGGGTGAAGGTAGAGGAGTGTGATGCCTGGTTCTTGATGGAGTTCCTGCTGGCCTAGGTGTTGTCTGGTGCCAGGACACCTGATCTGGAAGTAGTTTTCCACAACTCTAACGGTGGCCGACATGAGGCTCCTTGTTCCCAGAAGAACTTTTTCTGACCTGGAAGGCAGCTGGGCAGGGTGTCTGGGTATAGAAGGTATTTCTCCTTGCCCAAGTGTGACTAGTGATCTAGCACTGAGCATTCTGCTGGCTGATGAGGTGGGGCTCATGGCCCCCTGGTGTGGGCTTGTGTACCTAGCACCCGATCCTCAGGTGAGCAGCTTCAACTTCAGGCAGTAGGTGGGGTGGTATCACCGGCTAATGAGTAGGTCAGGGTCGGGGCTGGCTACACTTTTGGTCACCAGTAATGTGTGAGGAACAAGGGAGACTCATACCATTGTTGGCAGCCACCTGTGTGTGTTGGTATTGACAGGCTACTGTCTTGATTGAATGCTGCTTGCAAAGGTTCAAGATGGTCATGTCACATCAGGCCAGTTGACAGTATACCTGCATTTGAGTTGTAGTGTTGGAGAAGAATATTGAAAGTACCGTTGACTGTCAGAAGAACTGGTGTGGCACTGTGGGTTAATGAGCCAGACTGCAAAGCCGTTTGGACTGCAGGATTGGTGGTTCAAGCTCACCAGCTGCTCCTTGGAAACCCTATGCAGGGTCACTATGGGTTGTAACCAACTCGACGGCACTTAACAACCACAACAAGATAGAATACTCCTTAGAAGCCAGGATGGCAAGACTTTGTCTCTCATACTTCAGAGATGTTATCAGGAGGAACCAGTCCAAGCAAGACGATACGCTTGGTAAAATGGAGGGTCAGTGAAAAAGAGGAAGACCCCTAATGAGATGGATTGGCACAGTGGCAGTAACAATGAGTTCAAACGTAACAATAATTGTGAGGATGGTGCAGTTTGTTTCATTCTGTTGTGCGTAGTGTTGCTATGAGGGCAGATGCGTGTGAATAAAATCAGTGCTCTTCAGCGGAGTTTGGAATCACACAAACCACTTTTTCACTAGGCCTCATTTTGACAGAGATAACATTATTCAGATGAGTTATGTTGTGAGTGAGCTAATTGCAAAGAAGCCGAGGACTTGTAGAGGGAGAGTTTGTGAAAGAGTGCATGGTTGGCTACTGTGGAGTTGTGAACACCAGACAAAGTCAAATTGTTGCAGAGTGTTAGTTTGTCTTGAACCATCACAGGTCAGATTACTGACTTAACACAAAATATTGAAAAACGTTGAAGGATTCTGCTGGAGATTTCAGATTTTTCCCTTTGGCTTGTGACAAGACAGCGGGCATAACAAATACTGCCCAACTGGCCATTTTCGTTTGTGGAATAACTGCATAGTTTGACACATGAGAGGAACTGTTGTCAACTAGAAGCCACGCATAGCACTACAAGAGGTGAGAACTTGTTTGAGGGACTTGTTTTATAAATGAAAAAACTTGAGCTAACATTCAAAAAGTTAAGTGACCTTATTACAGATCGAGCTCCAGCCATGGTTGGGTCGCCAAGAGGGTTAACTGCATTTGTCCAGAAAGAACTGAATCATTTTAATCTTGAGCCAGGTGATTTAATTATATGGCACTGCATCGTACACTAAGAAAGTCTCTGTTCATAGTCATTGCAGCTCAACAATGTGACATCAGCAGTAGTGTCATGCATAAATTTTATCAAAAGCAAAGGGTTTCATGGCCCCAGTCTAAGAAGTTACAGAATGATTTTGACTTGAGTATGGTGATCTTTTTATCACTGTGAAGTGCGGTAGCTGAGTCATAAAGGCATGAACGTGGGACATGCCCATGGGTTTTTATGAACTGAGGGATGAAGTCAAGGTAGTTCATGGATATGAAGGGAAAACCCGCCAGGGAACTTATGACAGAAATGGCATTGTGATCTAGCGTTCATGGTGGACATTACTAAGTACCTCTCAGAGCTGGACATCAAGCTGTAGTGCCCCAGCCAGCTTCTCAGCTCCCTGCTTTCAAATGTGAAATCATTTGAAGCTAAATTAAGCCGGTGGAAAATGCAATTCAAAAGGAATAACACAGTGCATCTCCCCACTCTGGAAGGACAAAAGCTGTCCATGACAATTGAATGTGCTGTTGAATGTACAAACTAATTGAGGCATTTAATGAAAGATTCAAGGACACGAAAAGTAAGCAAATGGAATTGCCTGTCTTTGTTAACATTGTTCATTGTGGAACCAGCCGATGTGCCTGATAACCTACAATATGAAATCATTCAGCTGCAAAGCCATGATGAGCTGAAGGCTAGGTACAGTAACCTCCTGCTGCTTGCAATCTATAAACGTTACATAAGCAATGATGAATTTCCCACTTTGAGAAGACATGCATTGAAATGTCCATCTGTGTTTGGAACAACGTACTGCTGTGAGCGGTTCTTTTCATAACTTACTATTGCAAAGAGTCGACCGACTGCGCTCCAGACTGACCTATGCAAACATGGAAAAGCAGTTGCGAGTAGCAATGTCATCAGTACCAGCTATCACACTCTGCAAGAGGGAGAGTAGGGATTATGGAAACGCTCTGTACCTTGTGCATTGCTCTTTTGTCAGCCTAAAACTATTTTAAGAATAAAGTCTATTTAGAAAAAATTAAGAATCCTCTGGAAGTCTGCCCATTTTAGCATCATGGAAGCCAATGGTGACATTGATAAGAACAATTTGAGTATAGTGATGGGGATTGAGGTCAAGTTGTTTTGGGTTGAAGAATGAATTGGAGTTGAAGAAACAGAGACAAGGGAGTAAAGACAGTTTTAGAAAGTGTAACTTGGAAGAAAACAGACAAAAAAAAATTGAAATAGGCATTTTGAGAATAATGAGAAGGGATTAAGAAGAATTTGTAACATAACAGCTGCTGGGAATGTACGCTTAATGAAGTTGAGGGAGAGAGTGGTGAAGAATAACAGAGAGGAGCTAGCTGAAGGTGAGAAGTCCTCAAGTCAGAGGGGATGGTGTCTGGAGAAGAATGCACACTCGGACTATGGGAAGTAGGAGAGAAAGTGAAAATCATTGGTGTGAAGGAGATGAACAGAAATAGGATTACACAAACATTAAGCTGCTCAGAATGGTGGCAGAGAACGGGGTAGAAAAATCCTGAGCCAGGCTCTGAAGTCTTGAGTGAATGTTGAAGGATGACCAGGAGGTCACATGACAAATACAGAGGACATAAGCCTCCAAAGGGCTACTTGTATATGAGGAAAATGAGCTGTGCTGGTGAACAGAGTCAGGTGGCCCTTCCTGAGTGGGAGAGGGTAATTTGCAGAATTTGGTTTAGAATGTAGGAATTCCAGAGTGTTCATTACATTGGTTTAGGATAGAGTCTTTGGAACAGGTTGGGAACCTGTATAAAATACTGTCAGGTAGTGTGGCTATGGATGGGTAAATGAGGTTAAAGAAGGGTGTAACAGCGGAAATGAGGTGAAATACAACAGGAGAGGGATTCATTAGAAAGGTTTGATTAATTATTAGAAGGACTAAAAGTTTGGTTGATGGTGGTAAGGAAGAACTTGGTTTTAGCTCATGTCAAATTTTTGTTAATTTTATGGGAAAATGTGTCTGCATACAGATTGGGGTATGGGGAAATGCTCAAACTTGATGGCTTTCACTGTTTTCAGTTTGGAAATGTGTTTGGAAATGGTTTGCAATCTGTGGCCTTTGCCCAGGGTGTTATAAAAAAAACCCTAGTGTGGATTGTTTTATTCTTTAGCAGGGTTCAGCAAGGGTGAGGAAGGCATGGATAGAAGTGATGGTGTTCACTTGATCCTCTGACCTTGGCAAGCTAATATTGAAGGGTCAGGTACAGATAACCCTGAATCCAAATTAGGGTGAGAAATCATTAGGTTTTTTCAGCCTTGTAAAGCTCTGGTAGCAGTGGTTACAAATCGGGCTCTTAACCTGAAGGTCAGCAGTTCGAAACTACCAGCCGTTCCACCGGAGAAAAATGAGGCTTTCTGCTCCCGTAAAGATTTTGCAGCCTTGGAAGCCCTGTGCAGGGTCATTATGAATCAGAACCAACTCCACAGTACTTAACAGCAACAACAAAGCTTTACACCAGGTTGAGGCATTATGTAAAAAGTTATAAAGTACCAATAGGATGTATGAGAGGGCTTCAAAAAGTTCATGGAAAAATTCCATTATCTTTTCATTTCATTTTTCCACAAACATTTTGAAGCTCCCTCATGTTACACATTTAGGAGGAGTAGCATCGGTATTTCTTTCAAGACATGTATATTTAATAATATTGTAACAATGTTTTAAGTCACTCTTTGTGGCCTGAAATATTAGACATATTAGACATGCTAGTTTCAGAATTAAAAAGTGTGTCAATGTGTAGAACTGTAAGGTGTTGTTAGATGCTGTCAAGTCACTTCCAACTCATAGTGATCTTATGCACGACAGAATGAAACACTGTGATCATGCGCCATCCTCACAATCGTTAAAGCTTGAACCCATTGTTGGTACCACTGTTTCACTTCAGCTTGATAATACTCTAAAAGTCTTACCTCTCTCAAAACCAGAAATTAGACCACCTGAATCTCTGACATGTTTAAAATATGCTTTAGGTGGTATCAGTTTGAAATATTGAAATGAGTAAGTAAAAAAGTATTGCTACTGGGTTACTAGGGTTCCAGTTCATACATGCATAGGTTTATGCCCAACAGAACATGCTTAAACATGTCTCTGTGATCAGTGGCTGGCTGTAGACAAGTTGGGTCAGTAATACATTTACTTGTCTTAGTCTTCTTGTTGTTGTTAAGTGCCGTTGAATCAATTCTAACCCATAGCGGCCCTGTACAGGGTTTCTGAGGAGCAGCTGGTGAGCTTGAACCGCTGACCTTGCAGTTCAAATGGCTTTGGAGTCTGACGCATTAACCCACAGGGCCACACCAGAACTGCTTAGGGTGCCTTTAAAAGGTCAAATCCAAACAAAGGCTTCAGAGAGGATCTGTTAGGCCAGTTAAATTCAAGGCATAGAGGTTAGCTCGGAAGGTTATAGTGACTATTTTTTTGGACGCCAAAGAGTTTTTCTTAATATATTTTCTCCAATGACACGGGATGATTATGGGTGCTTATTGAAGACTGCCATTGGTGAGAAAAAGACCAGGAAAGTTGTGCAGAGGAATTTTTTTCCCACCATGATAATGCACTTGCTCATTCTTCAAGGTTGACAAGGATTGTCCTATGAGAATTTTGTTGAGAAACCTTACCCCATCCACCCTACAGCCCTAATCTTGCCCCTTCAGACTTCTTTTGTTTCTAAAATTCAGAGAATGTGATTCAGGTCCCTTGAGGAAGCTCAAACTGCTGTTATGATGCAATCAATGTAAATTGAAGAATGCAGAATTCTTCTGGGAAGGTTTAGAGAGCTAGAGACACCATCTTCAGAAATGTATAGACCTAGATGGCTAATATGTCAAGAAAGAATAGCTTCATATTTCTATATTTTTAATAAAAGTTTCTGTGATTTTATAGAAGTGTTTTTGACTTAACTTCATGTATCTGTTTCCACCCTATAAGCTAGAAACAATTTTGTCAGTAGAAAATATGACTTCATTACATGTTAAATGATCTCTGTTTCTCACAATATAATAGGTAACATTTTAAAGAAATAATATGTTACAGTTTTCCCATCTTTTAAACACTAGACCAGTCTGCTTCACATTTTTCTTTTGTCATCTGTTAGCTTAGAGGCAGGTGGTAGAGATTATGAAAGAGCTAAGGAAATTTTGGGGAAGAAACCCAACTTTTTTTCTTTTAACATTGTTTATCAGAGTGTATTTGTTTTGTTAACTTTTTATTCTGATGTGAGTAAAAATTTATAGAGCAAATTGGTTTTCCATTCAGCAATTCATAGTCATTTTCTTGGTGACTTTCACTGCAGTTCCTATAGAGTAACCGCACCCTTCCTGCTTCCTCTTTGTTTTTCCATTTGCATTTGTCTTGTTTTCTTATTCTTTCCTGCCGTCTGAGCTTTATCTCTGGTCTAATATAACCCTGTACAGGGTTGCTATGGGTCGGAACCGACTCGACGGCACTTAACAACAACAACAATATAACCCATGGTTCTAAGAATTCGTGGTGGGGGGTTGTGTGCTATGGAGTCAGTTTCAGCTCATAACCTTGTCTGTATAGGATTTCTGAGGCTGTAAATCTTTAAGGGAGCGGAAATCCTAATCTTTCTCCCTCGGACCTGGCTTGGCTGAAACTTGCCATGGGTTGAGTGGTGTGAATTTAATTCCAGGCTTGATGGGTGACTAAGGGCCACAGTACTGGGGACTCTGTCAGTTTCTGTCAGACTAGTAAGGAGTCCTGGTGTGGCACTGAGACTAAGTACTTGGACTGCAAGGTAGGTTTGAACTGCAGGGTCAGTGGTTCAAACTCACCAGCCGCTCCCCGGAAACCCTCAAGAGGTCACTATGGGTTTGAACCGACTTGATGGCACTTAACAGCAATACCACCACCAGACTGGTAAACCTGTTCTTTTTTATGCTTTTGAATTGTGGTCCACAATTTTCTCCCACTCTAACTCTTATTGTGACCGTGATCGTATCTGGGCACCATTTAGCTCTTTTGGTCTCAAGGTTGAGTAGACGTTAGTCCTCTGGACTATTTGTTTCCATGAACAGAGTGTCGTATTTTTTAGACATTAGCAAGTCTTCTAGAGGGACGTCTTGTGAAAAAGTGGATTCCATTGTCAGATAAGTTTTGGAAACTGCATGCTATATCCCATCTACCCCGTAATGATTCACAAAGAATACCAACTTACATCACAAAGAATTAACAGCTTGCCAATTTAATAGAGATAAAATACATTATTACTAATAATTTACCATTACTAAGCATTTATTATGCTAAGGGTCTGAGGATCCTATGTATATTAATAGTTCTAATTTTTATAGTAGAGTCCCGTTGTGGTGCTGTAGGATGAGCACTGGAATGCTAACCCCCAGGTCTGTGGCTCAAACCCACCAGCTGGTCCTTGAACACACTATACAGGGACACTATGAGTCAGAACCAATTTGACGGCACTTAACTACAACAATCTTTATAACACCTGGATTTTCGAGTACTCTGATCTCCCTTTTTTACAGATGAGAACATTGAAGCCCCAAGTAGTGAAATAACATGCTTAAGCTAGTAAGTATAAGAACCAGGAGTGAAACCCAGATAGGCTGGTGCCAAAGGACACTCACACATGACATATTATCCTCTCTGTAACCACCAGAGAAATTGGTTTAATGTTAGATCTACCATTTCCCAAACCTGTTAACTATGGAACCTTACTGCCTTTCAATATTTATATGGAAATTCGTCATCCATGGAACAGACTCTGGGAAATGCTGTCTTGAGCTAGCTTATACTGGTGAGCTATCTTAAACATTACTGTTCTAGAATAGAGCCATGGTTCTCTGTTGATAATATTGTAAGATTGATTGATTTGTAACTTTTTCTACTTGAAAGCCTAGCATTTTATTGCCAATGTATTTTTTATTCTTTTTCACAATGGGTTTTCCAGGAATTTGCAAAAGGCACTATCATCACTGTATCAAACATTTGAGGTGGTAAAACGTTTTATAACCTAAATCACTATTTTAGTCTGTGTTCTAAGATTATCATAAAACTATTTAGGTATCTTTGAGATCATTGAGTTCATTCATTTTTAAAATGGGTGAGAAATGATAACTATTTAATGTTAATTCTAATAACTCATATCTGTGCTTTGACCTTGGCTTTGCCTCCATAGAAAAGTGGCTTCGTTTTTCTCAGTTTGTTGCTTCCTCTAAAAGACCAATGTAGTATATTGCACAGTTGTTGTTGTTATTAAGTGCCATCGAGTCGGTTCCGACCCATAGCAACTCTGGATAGGGTTTCCAAGGAGTGGCTGGTGACCTTGAACCGCCAACCTTTCAGTTCAAATGGCTTTGCAGTCTGGCGCATGAACCCACAGCACCACGCTGGGAATTAATCATAAAATTTATGAAGAGCCTGGGACATAGAAGATTCTCAGTAAATGTTAGCCCCTTCCCATACTACCTTTCTTTTCCTAAGGAGGTAGTATCACTTCTATAACATGAGTAGACTATGAAGGATGATTAGAAGAGAAAGATCAGTTTTGAATTTGAGCTGTCTCACTCTTATGCTGACATCAGCTCCATTTCTGAGATGTGGTGTTTTCATGATACAGGTTGTATGGGAGTTAAAACCAGTTTCCTTCTGGCTTTCCAACTGACATAATAAGCAAAACCTGATGGGGCAAACATAGGCCTTTTTATTAGATCACTTATTATTAATGTTAAACTAGCTTTGTGCTGACTTCTCCTGTTCCTTTTGAAATTTCACTGGTTCCATTAAAATCTGACAGGCCTTAAAAAGTTTCATTTAGCATGTGAAATGAAGTATCTTTTCTAAAATGGTCTTCTCTACTTATAAAAAATTAATGCATGGAGGATATAATTATGTATGTTCTCATATGTATAATTGATTTCTGCTTCATGCTGCAGACTTTTGGGGCTATGTTGTTGTTGTTAAGTGCTGTCGAGTGGATTCCAATGCATAGTGACCATACATAGGGTTTCCGAGGAGTGGCTGGTGAGTTTGAACTGCCAACCTTTCAAATCGACCTTGCGGTCCAGTGCTTACCCTCCAGCACCATACTAGGGCAATTCTTAACATATATGACCTTAGCATGGACTGTTATTTAGCCATAAAAAGGAATGAAGTACTGATAATGCTACAGCATGGATAAACATGCTGAGTGAAAGAAGTCAGACACAAAGTCCACATAATACATGATCATATTGTATGATTTCATTTATATGAAATATCCAAAATAGGCAAATACACAGAGACAGAAAACAGATTAGTGGATGCCAGGGGCTGGCGTCCTGGTGGGACAAACCCACTAGCTGCTCCTTGGAAACTCAATACAGGGTTGCTATAACTCGGAACCAACTTGATGACACTTAACAACAACAAAGTAATTTTTAAAGTTTTACAATAACTTGTTACCTAAGCGAAAAAGAGGAGTCCTGGTATGGTGCTGTAGGATAAGCACTGGACTGCTAACTGCAAAGTTGGTGGTTCAAGCACACCAGCTCCTCAGAAACCCTACATAGGTTTACAATGAATCGGAACTGACTCAGCAGCACTTAACAACAAGAAGCAAAATGAAGGTGGATTTGGTCTGAGCTGTAGGTGTGGGACTACTCCAGTATTCCAAGTCCTCTTACAGTACTTGGTACATAGCTGGTATCCAGTAAATATTTACTGACTAAATTTTATTTTGGATCCTAACTTTTTCTCTTACAACTAACTCCTTTAACCTTGGATAGGTGTTTCTAAGCTTCAATTTCCTAGAACTTTTAACTGGATTGAACCAGTTCTGTCATGGTTGAAGAAGCAAAATAGGAACGGATCCAAATTTCTATTTTTTGATTGTTCTTGAACTTTTCATAGTTTTTGGGGTGAAAGTTTACAGAGCACACTAGTTTTCTATTTGACAGTTTTTACACATTCTGTTTTGTGACATGGGTTGAAATCCCTCAGTGTAATAGCACTCTTCCCACTTCCTCCTTGGGCTCCTTGTTTCCGTTCATCTTTCTTCCCCGCCTTGCCTTCTGAGTTTTGTTTTGAGGCAGGAGCAGCCCTTTTGGTTTCATACGGTTGATTGTATTGAGGAATCTGTTCCTTCCTTGTGATTCACTTTATAGGCCTGTCTTTTGTTTGTCTGAAAGTTAATCCCCTGTAGTTGGTTCATTTCCAGGCTTGGAAGGCTGTTTAAGGGCCGGAGTCTTGGAGATCCCACCAGTGTTTGTCAGATTAGTAAATCTGCTTGTTGCTGTTTTTGTGATTTTGAATTTGATTCTGGTTTGTTTGTTTTTTATTCCCTCTCTGTCCAGACAGGACCTTCTATCATGATCCTCATCAGAGTGTTCAGTACTGGTAGTCCAGGCACCATCTATTTCTTCTGGTCTTATGGTAGTAAATGCTGTAGTTCACATGGTCTGCTAGTCCTTTGGACTGATTATTTCTTTGACTTTAATTTTCTTCACTCTTCTTTGCTCCACACAGATTGCTGAACCTTATGTGGCCACTTGCAAGTTTTTAAGAGCCCCACTGTTGCTCACTGAAGTAGGATGTAGAACAGTGTTTTTGTGGACTGTGTTATGCCAGTTCTAGATGCCCCTGAAACTGTAGACCCCAAAATTTAAAATGCGGATGCCAGCTGCTCCTTGGAAACCACATACAGGGTCACTATGGGTCGGAATCGACTCAATGGCACTTAACAACAGCAACAATAATGGTAACTGGAAAAGTTATGGGTAGTATCTCCAGAATAGGAGACTCAGAAGAGGCATTGTGAGCCCTTTCAGCAGCCTGATGGGTAATATTGGATTGTTGCCAGGACTTTGGGGAGCTACACACGTTCAAAGTGACATGGTAGGCTGCCATCTCTGAGCTGGTCACTGTTGTTTTCCACTCAGCTGGTCAAGAGATTTGGTTGCTATGCAATGTGCACACTGCCCTTATTTACTAAGAGGGAGATGAATTTCCTAGCATTGCTTCAACCTGTAATTTTTCCCAATCCAGTAATTGTTCTCGTTTACCTATATTTTTTTTAAATTGGGGTCTGTTCTGGTGTCATGTCAGGGACCATGACTGAACCAGGAAGAACCAGTTCAAAGCCCTGCAGTTTCCTCGTATGGGAAAAAGAAGAACATAGCTACATTGACTTCCCAGTGTTGTTGTTGGAGTCCTGGTATGGCGCTCTGGGTTAATGTAAGGTCGGCGGTTCAAGACCAGCTGCTCCTTGGAGTCGCTATGGGTCGGAACCTACTTGACAATGTGGTTGTTGCAATGCATATATTAGTAAGCATGCATATATTACTTGTACGTGGCACAGAATAGGCATACTATATGTTGCATATTTCTCCCAGACACCTTACTTAATTTTTCCATATGTTCTTTTCAAGCAATTATCTTTTCTTTCTCACTCTCTAAATGTCTAGAAGCCTTATTCAGGAAATAGTATGAATGTTTGTCAATTAAACTCACAGCATGCTCCTTTGCAGTCCACACTTCGATGTTCAGCAAAATGACAGTATATCTGACAGACCTTGGTTTGAATCCTGGCATTGTATGTACTTGTGTTGTAATCTTAGACAAATTAAACCTGTCTATCACAAGGCTATGAGCAGGCCTAAAATATATGTTATTTTAAATGTAAGCAGTTATTCTATCAGATTGATTAGTCCGCCTAATTTTTGTATATTGAGAGCCTAATCTACTTAAACCTCCTTAAGAGCAGACTAGAGCATTGTGAATAGACATGAGGACATATTTATGTAGATGACTGCATTTTGGCCTCGCTTAGATGTTGTTGTTGTTGTTAAATGTCATTGAGTCGGTTTCGACTTATAATGACCGTAGAAAAAGTCACTGTTTTTATTGTACTTGAGGTGAAAGAAACTGATAGGCTTGTTGTTATATCTGGCATGCAATTTTTTTCTGACATCTGTCTTTATTGGGAGTCAAAATTTTTAAAAGCAGAAGTCAGATACAGGTTCCTGTTAACTCATTGCCTTCAAAATGGATTCACACTCAGTGGCCAGTAGGACAGAGTAGAGCTATCCCATAAGGTTTCTAAGGCTGAGTCTTTATGGAAGCTGACTGACTGCAGGACAGCTCATTATTTACTAGCCCTTCTAGCCAGATTTCTCCATTTTGTGATGTATTATAAATCCTAACCTCCTTGCTGGTGATTGTGGACCTATTTTGAAATGAGCTGTTAGGGAGTAACGATTAGGTGGGCCTAAGGAGTGTTGCTGTGGCGCTGTAGGATCAGCAGTGAACTTCAAACCATAAGATCAGCAGTTCAAATGCACCAGCTGCTCCTTGGGAACCTTATAGAGGGTCACTATGAGTCGAAATCTACTTGATGACACCTAACAACAACAAATTTTGACTGAAGAAATAGACTAAGGGTTTCTAAAACTTGTATGAGCAGGCCTCAGAGAGTTCATTGAAAAGTTCCATTATCTTTCATTCCATTTTTCCATGAACTTTTTGAAGCCCTTAAGGAGCTCTGGTAGCGTAGTGGCTACGAATCGGGCTGCGAACCTTAAGGTCAGCGGTTCGAAACTACCAGCTGCTCCGTGGGAGAAAGATGAGACTTTCTACTCCCGTAAAGATTTACACCCTCGGAAACCCTGTACAGGGTCGCTATGGGTCGGAACCGACTTGACGGCACTTAACAACAACAACACTATCAAAATAAGGAGCTCTGATAGCGTAGTGGTTGTTACGAGTTAGGCTGCTAGCTTCAAGGGCAGCATTGCGAAACTACCAGCCATTCCGTAGGAGAAAGGTGAAGCTTTCTGCTCCTGTAAAGATTTATACCTTCAGAAACCCTATGCAGGGTTGCTATGAGTCAGAATCAACTTCATAACACGCTACCACCCTATTAAAATGCGGCCCTGGTGTGGTGCTGCAGGATAAGCACTAGACTGCTAACTGCAGTTGGTGGTTGAAGCCACCAGTTGCTCCTTGGAAACCCTATACAGGGTTGCTATGCATTTGAACTAACTTGCCAGCGCTTAGCAACAAGAAGAATCAAAATGCAAAGGAGTTAGAATAACCCCAAAAAATGTGTCAAGGGACAAAGTTGGAAGCCTTTTATTTTCCTGCTATCAGAATTTACCATGAAACCACAGCAATCAAGCCAGGTGGTACTGGCAGAAGGATATGTTTCTAGATACATATCCTTATATCAGTAATAGGTAATAGTCAATGAAATATGGGATGGACAGTTCAATAGACCTGCTCGTTTTCCCACCAAAACACCAAGTTATTCCAGTAGGGGCAAAGAAAGACAAATGTTGCTGTAACTTAATACCTTATAGAAAACTGTGAACTACACAGAAACTGCAATGGATCATATATCTAAAATGCAAAATAAAAAGCTATAAATTTAATGTATTTTACTGCATGGCAAATTCTCAAATATTTAATGGCTTAAAACAACAAATGTTTATTGCTTTGAAGTATCTGTCAGAAAGAAATTCAGGTATGGGCTAGGTAGGTGATTCTGACTTAGGGTCTGTCATGACGTTTCAGTCAAGATGGTAGCCTGGTACAGTCATCTAAAGGCGTGACTGGAGCAAGACAACCTCTTTCTAAGGTGGTTTACTCCCATGGCTTTTGGCCAGCATTCTCAGCTCAGCTTCTCATCACGTTAACCTGCCTGTGGCGCTTTTTGAGTGCCCTGACAACTTGGCACCTGGTTTCCCTCGGAGTAAGTGTCCTAAGTGTGAGAGCAAGGAGGAAGCTTCAATGCTTTTTATGACAGAGTCTTAGAAGTTACACATGGCCATTTCCACCATATTCTGTTCCACATTCCAGGCCACATTCAAGTGGACACCACCTCTTAGGGAGTCTTACCACCTGTTGTTGTTGTTGTTAAGTGCCATCGAGTTGGTTCTGACCCATAGCGTCCCTCTATATAGGATTTCCTAGGAGTGCCTGGTGAGCTTGAACTACCGACCTTGCAATTCAAACCGACTTTGCAGCCCAGCACATTAACCCACCGCAGCACACCAATAAGATGCCCTTTAGAATGACTAACAAGAGAGAGACGGCAGATATTAAAGGTGGGCAATGATGTGATACAACTGGATTTCATACATGGCTACTAAAAACAGTTGTTATTCAGTTGATTCCAACTCATGGTAACCTCATGTGTCAGAATAGAACTGTACCCCATAGGGTTTTCAATAGCTGATTATACAAAAATAGATCATTAGGCCTTTATTTCAAATCAACTCTGGGTGGACTTGAACTTCCAATCTTTTGGATAGCAATCATGTACATTAACAATTTGCAACGCCTAGATTCTTTATACCTTGCTAGTGTTGTTGTTGTTAGGTTGTTAGGTGCCATTGAGTCAGCTCCAACACATAGCAATCCTGCCCATTGTCAGGTTCTGCACCATCCTAACAATCGTTGCTCTGTTTGAGTCCATTGTTGCTGTCACTGTGTCAGTTCATCTAGGTTGGGGGTGGGACTTCCTCTTTTTTGCTGACCCTCCACTTTTCTAGTCATGATGGCCTCTCCTGATAATGTATAAGGAATGAAGTCTCCTTGTCCTTGATTCTAAGATTCATTCCCGTTGTGCTTCTTCCAAGACAGATTTGTTTGTTCAGGCTTTCAATATTCTTCTCCAACACCATAATTCAAATGCATTCATTCTTCTATGGTTTTCCTTATTCATTGTCCAACTTTCACATGCAGATGAGGCTATTGAAATATCATGGCTTAGACCAGGCCTACCTTAGTCCTTAAACTGACATCTTTGCTTTTGAACTTTTTAAAAGGTCTTTTGCAGCAGAATTGCATAATGCAATATATTTGATTTCTTAATGCTTCCAATAACATTGATTGTGGATCCATAGAAAATGGAAGTCTTTGGCAACTTTAATCTTTTTTCCATTTATCTTGATATTACTTATTGGTCCAGTTGAGAAGATGATCTTTTCTTTATTTTTATATTTAAGTGTAATCTATACTGAAGGCTTTAGTCTTTAATCTTCTTCAGTAAGTACGTTAAGTCCTTTTTGCTTCCAGCAAGAAATATTGTATCATCTGCATATCACAGGTTGTTAATGAATCTTCTTACAGTGCAGATGCCATGTTCTTATACATATAATCCAGTTTCTCATAGATTGAATAAGTACACCTTTCCTGATTTTAAACCATTTGGTATCTCCTTGTTCTGTGTGAATGACTGCTTCTTGGTCTATGTACAGGTTCCCCCAGAGCACAATTAAGTGTTCTGGATACTCATTCTTTGCAGCGTTATCCATAGTTTGCTATGATCCACGTGTTCAAATGCCTTTGCAAAATCTATAAAGCACATGTAATAATTTTTCTGTGTGCTTTTTTGATTTTGCAAAGGCACTTGAACACGTGGATTTCATTTTTTCTGGAGTCTTGGTGTGGAGCTGTGGGTTAATACACCAGACTGCAAAGCCCTTTGAACTGCAAGGTCAGCCGTTCAAGCTCACCAGCTACTTACTCCTTAGAAACCCTATACAGGGTCGCTATGGGTCGGAATCGACTCATCGGCACTTAACAACAACAATAATCATTTTTCTGGTATTCTCTGCTTTTAGTCAAGATCTATATGATGTGAGAAATGACATCCCTCCTTCTATGTCCTCTCCTCAATCTGCGTTGAATTTCTGGTGGCTTCCTGTCAATGTACTGCTACAATTGTTTTTTAATTATCATCAGCAAAATCTTATTTGCGTGTGATATTAATGATATTGTTCGATAATTTCCACATTCCATGGGTTTCCTTTTGCGGAATGGGCACAAATATGAATCTCTTCCAATCAGTTAGCCAGGTAGCCGTCATCCATATTTCTTGACATAGACAAATGAGGGCCTCCAGTGCTGCATGAGTGTGTTGAAACATTTCAGTTTGTATTCCATCAGTTACCAGAATCTTGTGTTTCTCCAATGTCTTCAGGACAGCTTGGACTTCTTCCTTCAGTACCATCTGTTCTTGGTCATATACTACCTCTTGAAATAATTAAACATCTTTTGTTACAGCGTACCAATTCTTTTTGATATGGTGACTGTGTAGTCCATACTCTAGATGTTTCCAGTGTCATTCAGTGTTTTGCCCATAGAATCATTCTGTACTGCAATCTGAGGCTTGCATTTTATTTTTTTAGTTCTTTCAGCTTGAGAAATGCTGAGTGTGTTCTTCCCTTTTGGTCTCCCTACTTCAGGTTAATGCACATTTTATTATAATGTTTGACTTTGTTTTCTCGCTGCCTTTTGAGGTTTTTTGTTCAGATCTTTGACTTCTTCAATTTTTCCATTCTGTTTAGCTACTCAACACTCAAGAGCAAGTTTCAAATTCGCTTCTGACATCCACTTTGGTATTTTCTTCCTCCCCTCCCCCCCCCATCTTTTTAATGACATTTAAAAACAACAAAACAAAACAAAAACTTTTTTATTGTGAATTGAGTGAAGGTTTACAGAAATCAGTTTTACATTCACCAAAGCATACACTCTATTTCATTTCAATGATTGCAGTTCTCTTCATGTAATAAGCTAGCCCACTTCCTCCATGTGCTTCCTGTTTCCATTCAACTCTCCTCTCTATCCCATCTCCAGTGTATCCTTAGGTAAATGTTACCCTTTTAATCTTGAATTATTGACCATTCCATGGTGAACGTACCTTACTAGTGTTGTCCCCCCTATATACCTCTCTACTGTTTGGCTGAAAATTGGGTCACGAGGGTGAGTTCTGTTCCAGATCTGAGGTGTGGCCAAGGGCGATAGTCTCGGATTCCTCCCTCTAGTCTCTTTCTAACCAGTAAGCCCAGTCTTTTTTTGTTATTATTTTATAATTTTTAGTTTTGTTCCACAATTTCTCTCACTCTATCCAGGACCTTTTAATTTAATCCCTTTCAAGCACCACCTAGTTCTTCTGGTCTCAGAGTTGTAGAGACTGATGCTTGCATGTTCTTTATGTCCACTGAACTGGTTGATTCCAAGCATCTTCAAATTGTCATCACTTTTCTTTCTTCGATACATAGAGAAAACAATAGTTGTAAGTTAGATAGTGACTCATGAACTTTTCAGATCCCAGTCGCTAATCATCAAAGTAGGATATAGATCATATCTTTGTGGACTATGTTATGCCAGTTGATCATGATGTCACCTGAGACTGTGATCCTGAGCCCAGTAACTCATTGCCTTAAGATATTTGATAATACCTAAGAAGTTTTCATCATTTTGTCACCTGTATGCTGCTTACATTCATAGGTGTATTTACAGTAAAGGCAAATATTCATGTACAAATAGCCTCTGTCAGACTCATATATCTGTGGGTAAACTCCCAGTCTCCCTCCCATACCCATTCAGCCTGTGTATCTGTCCATATATGTAACCACAGAATGCTGTTGTTCCAGGGTTGTGTATATGGCAGTATTTAGTGACCTTTTGCATTCTTCATGTATGATATTCTTGATGTCATTGCACAACTCTTCTAGTCTTTGGTGATTGTTGTTGTTGTTAGGTGCCATCGAGTCGGTACTGACTCATAGTGACCCTGTGCGCAGCAGAACGAAACACTGCCTGATCCTGGGCCAACCTCACTATTGTTGCCATGCTTGAGTCAGTTGATGCTGCCACTTGGCCAATCCATCTCATTGGGGGTCTTCCTTTTTCTCTGACCCTCCTCCTTACTAAACATGATATCCTTCTCCAGTGACTGCTCCCTCCTGACAATATGTCCGAAGTATGAGAGACGAAGTTGTCCATCTTGGCCTCTAAGGAGCACTCTGGCTGCACTTCTTCCAAAACGTATCTATTGGTTCTTTTGGCAGCCCATGGCACTTTTAATATTCTCCTCCAACACCATAACTCACAAGCATCAATTAATGTATATATATTCCTAAGATAGTTTTTAAATTCAGGTGGGATATACTTAAGGTCTTATTTTGGTTGCTGTTAGCTTCGTATGTTTTTTCCATCCTTTGATTTTTTAATTTATCTTTTTTTATCTAAGGTTGTGTCTTTTGTAGGCGGCATATTGATGGGTCCTATTTTCTGATCCATTTCTACACTCGCTTCCTCTTGACCGGTACATTTAATCCATTTACAGTCAGTGTAATTAATGATAGTGGTAGTTGTGTGCCATCGAGTCCTACTCATAGCGAACCTGTATAGAGTTTCCAAGGTGTAAACCTCATCTTTTTCCCACGGAGCAGCTCATAGATTCAAACTGCTGACCTTGTGGTTAGCAGCCTAATGTGTAACCTACTATACCAGCAGAACTCCTTATAATTAATGGGGTTTTGGTGTGCCACTGTAGGACAAGCACCGGACTATTTTAACTGCAAGGTGTCTTGGTGTGGCACTGCAGGCTAATGTTCTGGACTGCAAGGTTGAAGGTTCAAACTCATCAGCTACTCCTCGGAAACCCTGTGCAGAGTCGCGATGAGTCAGAACTGACTTCACGGCACTTAACAACATAAACTGCAAGGTTGGTGCTTTAAACCCACCACCTACTCCTTGGAAACCCTATACTTTACATCAACAATGAATTTATTGCAGACATTCTTCTTGTGTGTGTGTAGTGTTCTGTATATTTTTCTTAGCCAAGTTAATTTTGTTATCAGATTGTGTTTTCCTTTTCTTCATTATTGATTTTGTGTTTTCTAAGGCCTTATGATTTTATTATTTTGGTTATAAAGTTTATTAACTTTATTAACTTTCTTTGTGTTTACCCTGTAATTTAATTTGTTTTTATCTTTCTAAGTTAAAAAGCAGTTTGTTCTATCTTGATATTGTCCTGACTTTCTTTCCACTTGAAAGTTCTATAATTAAATCATTTCTTCTATGTTTTTGCTTTGTACTTTTCATTATTTAAATATTGATACCTCTGGTTCTGTATTTTTAGGCTTGCAAATTTATTACAACATAATCTTGGTGTAGCGCTGTAGAATAAGTACAGGACTACTAACTGAAAAGTTAGTAGTTCCTTGGAAACCCTATACAGGGCTGCTATGATGCTATGAGTTGGAACTGGCTTGACAGCACTTAACAACAAACTTCCAAGGAGACTTGGTGGTATGGTGGGTTACACATTGAACTGGTAACCTCAAGATCAGCAGTTCAAATCAACCAGCCACCCTGTGGTAGAATGATCCTATTTTCTGTTCCTGTAAAGATTTACAGCCTCTGAAAATCTTATACAGGGTGGTATGACAGCACACAACTGCCACCACCACCAAACTTACATGACTGTGAATTCTTTCTCTGGGCTGGCTTCCAGGTGATGTTGTCATGGGTCTTAATCTCAAGTTGTTATCTGATGTTGTGGGTGATGCAGCCGGTGTGAGCCTGGGCGTGAATCTCTGCAGTTGTGAGGAGCAGCTGCAGGCAGAGTGAGCTGGCTGTGTCCTCCTCCGTCTGTCTTTGAGGTGCTAGTGCAGGAATGAGTGGTGGCATTTGTCCATTGGTTAGGGAAGTATGTGGTAGGTGATGTGATACATATGGCTGCTTACTGGTGTAACACTATCCTCTCATCAGAGGGGCCAGAATTCAAAAATAAGAAAAGGAAGGAAAAAAATTATAAAGAAGAATCGAGGGGAAAAAATGGGTAACAAGAAAGAAGAGAAGGAAAAGGAATAAATAAACCAATAAAAACAAAGACGTAGAAAAAAGAAATGGAGAAAAGAGAAAAAAGCCAAAAAAAGTTTTGCTGTGTTTCCTGTCATGCTGTCCCTGGGAGTGCATGCTCCGGAGTGGGGCTGAGTCTGGTGCGCATGCGCCCACCCACGTGTGCACTTCTGATGGTGGTGCCGCTGACTTGAGGCTTGAGTTCCCCCAAGAATGTGGCCTGTCAGTCACACAGGCGGCGCTCCAGGCATGAAGCTCAGTCAACTTGGAAAATGGTGTTATGGGTGACTGCTGGTGGTGGATGAATTAGGTAGGTGTGGACCCACTGTGGGGGTGTCCCAGTACCTCACCCCAGGTCACTGGGAAGACATGGTGGAAAAAGCAGAAAACACTTCTCTGGTCCTAGTTGACTGTTGTGGGTCCAGTGTACTTTTGGGCAGGTGCAGCCAATTATCCAGTTGCTTCCCTGACTCAGTCTGGTGGGGATGAGGAGGAGTGAGATGGAGTAAGGGGGTGGGCGTGGCAAGGAGCTTGGTTTCCAGCAGCCTTCCTGTCTGTGTAGACCCTCAGTGCACACTATTAGGACTCTCTTTTAGTGAGTTGGAATCGTAGTGTGGTGCTTTAGATAAGCACTGGACTGCTAACCACAAGGTTGGCTGTTCAAACCCTCCACCCACTCCTTGAAAACCCTATACAGAGTCGCTATGAGTCAGAACAGACTTGAAGGCATGTAACAATTACATACATGAACATTAGTGAGTTATTTTGTCCCCCTTCACTAGCTCCCTCCTGGGTCTGTGTTTGCCTGTGCCATTAGTATTCTCACCTGCTTTACTGCTTCCCTCTCCCAGACCTATCTCACATTCTGTCCACCTTGGTCCACTCAGCATCTGTCCATATGTATTTCTGTCCCAATAGGGATTCCGTGGTACCAATTTCTCCTTTCCCGTGTCTGTCGCTTCTCTGTCCCAAAATGACTACATACAGTGTGGGACTTTGCTCTGTCTCTCTCCTTCCTCACTGTTCCCATTCTCTCTCCCGTGCTAGTCAGTATTTAATTCAATTCTCATTTGCTTCTCAGAGTTCCAGGATTATCATCTGTACAAGGGGGTTTCATAAATTCATACAGTGATGAACATAAAGATACTGGAGTAAGCAGAGGCTGAACTTGGGAAGTGATAGGATCTGCAGGATTATTAAGGAAACCCAGCATTTGCTGGCAGAACCAGTTCCTGGCATTAAAGCAGAACCAGATGAAAGCAACATCTGATATGTTCATGTGGTCACTGCTGTTCCCCGGGATTCCCCCTTTGAGAGAAGGACTTTTAAGCTTTAACTATTACTTTCAGAAGAATACCCAATGGCAGCTCCTAAAATATGTTTTGTGACCAAAATTTATCACTCTAATGTAGATAAATTGGAAAGAATATGTTTAGATATTTTAAAAGATGAGTTGTCCCCAGCACTGCAGATCTGCACAGTTCTGCTATCCATCCAGGCTTTGTTAAGTGCTCCCAATCCAGATGATTAGCAAATGATGAGGTGGAGCATGGAAGACCAAGCCTGGAAACAGCGCATAGACTAGACTGTATGCTAGGAATAATATTTAAACCGATTTGATCACCAAGTGGGTATCATTTCTGTTTTGCCTGAACATCTTCTTTTTTTGTTTGTATTTAAATGAACACAGTCTTAGAAACATTACAGAATAAAAGTCCAGACATCTTCAATCCTTTAGTAATTAAATGCACTTTTGCAAATCTGTCTTGTCCTGATTCACCATTGTAAAGCATGAGCAGAGGCTAGAAGTACCATCTGGACTGTTGTTAAGTGTTTAAAAACAGTGGCCCCTCTTGCTTTTATTCACGTCTTTCCCATTATTGTTTAAGTATAAAGCCCTGTGAATGAGTTAGCTGCTGGAGTGTAGGTGTTTTGCTTTTTTGTTTGCCTGGTAAGGTAGTTTTATTTTAAATTTATGGGTTCCTTTCTCCCTTTTTATGGTGATTTACATTGGTTAAAGAGCTCAGGTAGTGTAGTGGTTATGAGTCGGGCTGCCAACCTCAGGGTCAGCAGTTCGAAACTACCAGCGGTTCCATGGGAGAAAGATGAGGCGTTCTGCTTCCGTAAAGATTTACAGCCTCGGAAACCCTGTGCAGGGCTGCTGAGTCAGTAACAACAACATCAATTACATTGTTTAAAAGTAGCTAACCAGGAACAAACAAGATGGCGGATCAGGTGGACGTACAGCAGAGAGCTGTGCCAACAACAACACAGAATACCCGACCAAGCAGGCTCAGGGGATGGTCCCAGAACTCTGAACCACATATAAAGGAATACTTAGAAGGTTGGAAGGCTC
>NW_006408864.1:1731772-1753013 GCF_000296735.1 Chrysochloris asiatica | reverse complement strand
AAAAAAAAAAAAAAAAAAAAGTAGCTAGCCAGTTGTTCTTTAGGCTATACCCTCTAGCCAAGCCTAACTTTATGTAGACGCTGTCATGGACAAGCTTGATTGGTTCAACCAAAATGGGAACATTAAACATGTATCACAGCCCTCACTAATAAGTTTGTGACTTTGCTATCAAATGTAGAATCCTTCCTTCAGGAAAACATTTGTGACCATTTTGTAGGGCTTGCCTGGAAACTTCTGTAAATCTTATGTTTTAGTAAAATATTTTTTGTTATTCTAAAAAAATAATTTAAAACAGAATAATGGAATTTTCCTCCGAGCTCTTTGCAGCCTCCTTGTATGTGTTTTATTCAGTTAAGTCTGGCTTTGGCGTAGGTAAATTCGATGGAGTATATCAGCGGGAAACCATCTCATCTGCCTCCACATCATTTGATTTCTTGACTGCTGCTTCCATGGGCCTTGACTGGATCCAAGTAAAATGACGTTCTTGAGAACTTCAGTATTTTCTGTTTATCGTGACGTTGCTTATTGTTCTAGTTGTGACGATTTTTTGTTGTTGTTGTTTGTAGCTTTTTATCTTAGTAAATGCTTTTGATCCTCTTCACTCTCAGTAAGCAAGGTTATTCAGTTTGAGTCTTCCTCTAATCCAGGTACTTCATTCTTTATATAGTGAAGTTTCTCAGATTATTTGTTCAGTATACAAGTTGAATAAGTACGGTGAAAAGATACAACTCTGATGCATACTTTTCCTGAGTTTAAACCCTTGTTCTGTTCACTTCCAAGTTCTGCATGAACACAGTTAAGTGTTCTGGAATCTCTGTCCTTTTCGCATTGGCAATGTCATCCATTATTTGTTATGGTACACACAGTTGAATGCCTTTGCATAGTCAATAAAACACAGGTAAACATCCTTCTGGGATTCTCTGCTTTTGGCTAAGATACATCTGGCATCAGCAGTGGTATCTCCTGTTCCACATCCTCCTCTGAATCCAGCTTTCATTTCTGGCATTTCCCTGTGAAAAATTATCTTTAGCATAATTTTACTGCATGTAATATTAATGGCATTGTTCAATAATTTCCATATTCCATGAGAGCATCTTTTTTTTTGAATGGGCAAGTGTATGGATTTTTTCCAGTCGGTTGGCCAGCTGTCTTACAGATCTCTCGGCATAGATAGTTGAATGAGCACTATCAGTGATACACTCATTTGTTGAAAAGTCTCAATTGGCATTCCATCTTTTTTATATATATATAAGTTTTTATTGTGAATTGAGTGATAGTTTACCTGGGAGAACATCAGTTTTACACTCATTATTTATTTCATTGCAATGATTATAATCCCCTCTGTGCATCATCATTCAACAGTATTTGCTTCTATTTACTCTGTTTTTTTGGGGGGTGAGGGTGGGGTCAGAGGTATTATACCAAAACACTCAGGAATATATAATCATTTAAACAAACCAAGTGTACATTCTGCAAGCCTGCCTCCTGGCCATCGGCACTCAGTCTTTTCTCTTTCTATGAGTCTAGAGTCCTTAGCTGCACTCTCACCGGGTCCCCATCTCTGATGTCTCTGGATAGTGTATCGCATTCAGCTCATGCTCTTCTCCCTTGATGGTCCTAGTGTCCTCTGTTCCTGGAATGTGAGATTAACTACTCCCCCCTTTGTGCTACAAAATTTCTACCTTTACAGTTGTAACAATCGCAGTTAGTCATGATAACCACTACTAATACTGAATCATAAGAATCTTATCCCCATCTCCTTTCACCAGACACGTCTAAACAAGAGCATTTCATCAAATTTTGGAGTTGTTTTCCACCAGTGCCTTTGGTGCATCTTGGGTTTCTTCCTTCTTTATCGTTGGTTCTTGATCAGATGCAGTCTCCTGAAATGGTTGAATGTTAGTTCTTTTTGGTATAGTGACTGTGTGTGTTTCTAACATCTTCTTTTGATGCCTCCTGTGTCGTTTAATATTTTGCCCATGTTGCTGTTGTTATTAAGTGCCTTCTAGTTGGTTCCAAGCTGGAGTCCTGATAAGGGTGCTGTGGATTAATGTGCTGGACTGCAAAGTCAGTTTGAACCCCAAGGTCAGTGATTCAAGCTCACCAGCTGTTCCTTAGAAACACCATATAGGGTTGCTGTGGGTTGGAACTGTCTCAGTGGCACTTAACAACAAAAAGTCAGTTCCAACTCATAGAAATCCTGTTGTAGGGTTTCCAAGCAGCGACTAGTGTATTTGAACCTCCAACCCTTTGGTTATTTGTCCAATGCTTATCCTACAGTGCCACGCTGTATTGCCCATGTTGTTACTGTTATTAATTGTCATTGAGTCGATTCCAACTCATAGTGACCTTGTATAGGGTTTCTAAGGAGCGGCTGGTAGGCTTGAACCACCAACCTTGTGGTTCAAACCAACATTGCAGTACAGCACATTAAACCACAGAGCCACACCAGGACTCCATTTTACTCATGTTGTTATGTGCCGTGGAGTCGGTTCCGACTCATAGTGCCCTGTACAGGGTTTCCAAGGCTCTAAATATTTATTTTACTCATAGAGTCCTTTAATACTGCATATTGTTGAATGTTTAATTTTACCTCATATTTTTAAGAGGGAAAAATGTTCAAAGAAGAAGGAATTGCAAGTGCAAAGGTTTTAAGGCATTCAAGAGGAAAGGGAAAAGTTTAGGTCAGAGAGACAGTGTGGGACCTTGAAGCCCATAAAATTAAGTCTAGATTTTACTCTTTGGCATGTTCGGAAGCCATTGAAGGTTTATGAGCCAACACAATCGTGTTTTTAAGAGATAACTCTGCTCCTTGGAAAACAGATGGTGGGATTAGAGGATGAAAAGTGGCTTAATAGTTGAAGGACACTTGTGAGAGACTGTCTCATTTAGTGATTATGAGAGAGATTTAGACCTAGATCTTTAAGATAAGCAGTGGACTGCAACCACAAGATCACCAATCTGAGCTCATCGGCCTCTCTGCAGGAGAAAGATGAGGACTTCTGCTTCTCCAAAGATTTACAGCCTCCAAAACCCTATACTGGGTCATTGAGTCAGAACCAATTCCATGGCACTCAATGACAGCAATAACAGTGAATATGGGCTGTGTATTTGGAATGTACTGGTAGAACCAGTAATACTAGTAGTGAATTACAAGTGCAGTGGTGGAGTGAACAGGGTGGAATGATGTCCTTTAAAGCCTGCAGCCTGAGAACCTAGGGAGGGGTGGTGGTGACACTGATACTTTCTATCCAGGGAAGAAGACTGGATAAGGAGGACAGATAGCGTATTCTAGTTTGGATATGTAAACTGTGAACACCTAATTGATATTCAAGTATAGCTGTGTAGTCTTTGGCTTATATATAAATGGTTCTAAACTTTGTGAGTTTAGACTGGCCTGTAAAGTCTGAATCACAAGGTCGGTGGTTCAAGGTCACTAGCCACTCCTAGGAAACCCTATACAGAACAGCAACAGTAAACTTTAGGGGTGAGGTTGTAGCTGTATAGGTAGAAATATTTGGGAGTTATTACTTAATAGCATTTAAAGTTTGGGGACGGACAGGAGCAGTTAACTCTGGCCGTCTTGTAGGTGGTAGAAACCAGAGGTTTTAGCACTGAGCTCTGAGACAGAACTTCAGACTGGTTCTTGCCAGCTCAACCCCTGCTGAGAATTTACATTTACATTCCTGAATACCGAATCTACATTTTAACCAGATAATCCCCAGGTGACACATTGTATTTTGGGTGGAAATGCAAACTCTCATCAGGGGGTTGAGCTGGAATGAACCAGTTGGGAAGTCTGCTTTGAGAAAAGGATGAAGATCTAGGTAAAACAATTAAGGAGGAGGAGCAAGTGAGATTGGGAAACCATTAGAATGATGATATCCTGGAAGCCAAGCGAAGACCTTGCTTAAAGGAGTGTTCAAATGTGTTAAAGACTGCTCATATAGGAGCAAATACAGTAAACCCATTCGTAGTTTATCATGTTTGCTCCTATTTTAACTTGATAAGCAACAGACTTTTATATTTGAACATTTAATTTCTTAAAAATTTAGTATTCTGTTGCCAGATCCATTAAAAAGTGATAATGTGTGTGTGTGGAGGGCGTGTATAGAGCCTCCTCAAATTCTTTTATTGTTCATTCTATTATTAAATCTATAGTAAACTTTCTAATTGTTGTTGTTAAGTGCTTGGAGTGGAGTTGATTCTGACTCATAGCGACCCTGTATCGGTTTCCAAGACTGTAAATCTTTGAGGGAGCAGAAAGCTTCATCTTTCTTCCTACCTTGTTGTTTGCAGTCCTGTGCTTATCCAAACTTTATAATTGTTGTTGTTGTTGATGCCTTAATAATGATGCTCTTTTGTCTTAAAGTTCTTTTCATGTGACACTGTAGAACAGTATGCTAGACTTCAAGGTCATTTTGAGCTACAAGGTTGGAGGTTCAAACCCACCAGCGATTCCTTGGTAACCCTATACAGGGTCGCTGTGAGGTGGAATCCACTCTATGGCACTTAACAACAACAATGGATAAATCGGAGTCTTGGTGTGGTGCTGCAGATTAATGCACTGGACCATAAGGTCAGTTTGAATCACAAGGTCTGTGGTTCAGATTCACCAGCCACTCCTCTGAACCCCTGGGCAGGGTCTCTGAGTTGGAGCCAACTTGATGGCACTTAACAACAACAATAAATGTCTCAGAGCTTTGTAAGTATATTTCATGATTCCATTGTGGGCTTATTGCCTGGATTCTGACACCACACTTGTGAAAAGACAAAAATCTCAGAGTGCCGGCGCTGCAGTTGGATTGCTTGTATTCCAGTACTGTCTTCACTACCTATAGGATACCTCTCAGGCAAGTCTCTACATTTCTGTTAACTTCAGTCTTCCTAGACGATAGGAGTAGAAGAAGGGAGGAGGAGCCTACTGAAAACCATCCAGATGATGTTGAGGGTGGACCAGAGTGGTAGCAGGTGGAGGTGGAGGAAAGTGGTAAAATTCTGCATGAATTTTAAAGGTAAGGCTGAAAGGAATTGGTGGTAAACTGGAAATGTGAGAAAAAGAGGAATCAGTGATGACTCTGAGTTTTTTGGCGTGAGGAACTGGGAGAATGGAGTTGTCATTGTTGAGATGGGTGTGTGACTTTTTATAAAGGAGATGTCAAAGCTTTTTCTTTCTTTCTTTGCTTTTCTTTTTGAGAGTAAGATAGAGATTGGCAGGGACCCACCTTTGGTTTATGAGATTATGACTACTAGTCTTAAATTCCCATGGGCTAGTTTAAGATTTTACCTTTCTTTGATTTTCCTTAGGAAGGGTAAGCCTGGGACAAGTTGTGCGATGTGAGCCCTGTTCTAGGAAAGTACTAGATCATAAAGGGTTTATGTCATTGTCTCCAGCTTCCTTTTCTAGAATCTGATGGTCATCCCTTCTTTCAAAACCCTTTTAATTCATCCCTGACTTGAGATTCCCCCATATTTAGGCCCAATCCAGCCTGGTATCAAGTAGTATTTTATGGTTATTTAAATTCTTTTAAAAAGAAAATTTAACTGAAAGTTTTCCTTTACCTTTTCTGTTTTTCCTGACAGTAATAGTATTTCTGATCAATTGTATTGTTGTTGTTGCTAAATGCTGTCCAGTTGGTTCTGACTCATAACGACCTTGTACAGGGTTTCCAAGGAACGGCTGGTGAGCTTGAACCACTGACCTTGCAATTCAAATGACTTTGCAGTCTGGCACAGTAATGCACAGTGCCACAAGAGGCATAGTATTCATATTTTAGAATAACTATTCATTTTTTGGAGAATGAAAGGGAATACTGATTAAACAGGACACCAGGATAGCATGCTTAAACTAGCACTGTTCTGGGCAAGTCACAATTAATAGTCACCGTATTTTTAAGACAAGAAGAGCAGCAAGATTAAGGCTCACTTCCTGTTTAAATGTGTGGGCTTTTTTAGGAGAAAGTGAATGCCCTGCCATAGGTGGTGGTGCTGGTTGTTAAGTGCCATCAAGATGGTTCTGACTCATAGTCACCCTACATAACATTTCTGAGGAGCGGCTGATGGATTTGAACCACTGACTTGCAGTTAGCAGTCCAGTGTTTATCCTTCAGCACTACGCCAGGACTCCTAGAATAGGTGGTGATTGGTGTTAAGTGTGTGATAAACCATGCTAAGGCGATGATGTAAACCCCCCAGCCACTCCTCGGAATCCCTGAATGGTTGCTATGACTCAGGACTGACTCCCCAGCACTAAAGTAGTTTACGGAGGTCCTTGATGGTCCTGGTTTCAGTGTGTATCAGAACTACAGGGCAGCTGGTGGTAGGGTAGCTGATGATGAGGGTTTCTGGTCCTGTAAGGAGCTCTGGTAGCATAGTGGTTACGAATTGGACTACGAACCTTAAGGTCAGCGGTTCGAAACTACCAGCCACTCCGCAGGAGAAAGATGAGGCTTCCTACTCCCGTAAAGATTGACACCCTCAGAAACCCTGTACAGGGTCGCTATGGGTCGGAACCGACTCGATGGCACTTAACAACAACAACAACAAAGATTTACAGCCTCAGAAACCCTGTTTAGGGTTGCAATGAGTCAGAATCGACTTCGTGACACATAACCACCACCATTATACTGAGAAAGAATTTTGTATGACGTTGTAAAGTCATGATTTTAAATGGATGTATAATTTGCCTTTTACTCATGTGCCATAATTTAATCAGATCTGTATTAACACACATTTCCCCCATTTTACTATTATAAACAGTACCACTACGAACATCCTTACAGTGGAATCTGTGGGAATATATGTGACGCTTTTCAACTTAAGTTAAATTCCTGGAAGTATTATTGTGGGGCCAACAGGTTGCAAAATGTTACGACTTTTGACTTGCATTGACAGATTGCCCTTCTGAAAGGTTTTACTGCCTTAAATTCCCACACATGTAAGTATTTCCCTGCACACTTGCACCTTTAAAAATGACTCGTTTGATAGGTAGAAAATATTTCCCCATTTATTTTATATATTTTCTTTTCTTTCTTGTTTTAATGAGGATGAATGTTTTCAATATTTTGAACCATGCATTTGTTTTCTTCTGTGATATATCATGCTTGTCTCTCAAGTCGATTTTTCTGTTCTTTTGTATGTGTATGGGTGTATGTGTTCTTCATATACTAAGACTGTTAATCCAAATATAATTTAAAATTCTTTGTATTTTCAATTTCGAAAATAACTACTGAAATGCAAACAAAAGCTCAGTGAAGTACCTTTGTACCCTTACTAGCAAAATTACTCTTTAAGATACTTCATGCCAACGATGTTGCAGTCAAGACTGGCGCCCTCAGTTACTATTAGGGACTTTATAAATGATCCAGTCCTTTTTCATATTAGATTCATCATGAAATATTAAGTGAGCAGTAAAATGATTAGGGAGATTATCAATAGGCATAAAATGGTATTCATATATAGATTGAAGCAGAAAAAATTTGATTTTATGGCCTTCTATATGTAAAAAAGACATATAAGAACAAAACATGAAAGAAATAGTTTGGGTATTATTCGTTGTTGGTTGTTTCCCAGGTTTAAGATTAGAGAGAAAATAACATTTAAGTGATTACAATGTGCCAGTCTCACAACAACACTGCCAGTTAGGAATTGATATTATTCTCATTTGACAGATAAAGAAATTTAATTTTTTATTATGGATCTTTTCAAACATGTAAGAAAATTAAAGAGTGGTATAATGAAGCCTATGATGTACCTATTAACCACTTTCAACAATTTCAAGTTTACTTTCTGTTAAGCTACTGAGTAGAGGCTTGTCCACATCTGTCTTATTCCAGAACCCATGCTTTTAAGTTTCAACATTTTGTCATTTGATGCTATTGAGTAACTTTATGCTTGCTTGGTGCTTTTAGTGGACATAGGCATGGAAAGGTGTTATAACAGTGAACTTTTATGGTTGGTAATAAGATAGAAAGTACTTTCTTTCAACCACATATATTTTGTAATAAACATTTTTATTCCAGTGCTCCACAAAGACAAACCTGCTGATTTAGTTCATCCTGTTTTATAAATCTTTGACCCATTCATCAGACTCTGACCACTCTAAAGATAAAGGAGTGTGGTTGTATTGGTCTTTCTGACGATGTGGCCTTCTGCAGATTGGGAAATAGTGTAATTATTAACTAGGGTGATGGATATGTACTTGCAAGTTTCAGCTGGTATCTTAATGAGGTTTAACTCTTTGAGTACACCTAAAAATATTTCAATAGATAGAGTCATTGAAATGATCAGTTTTCCATAAATTAACTCTTCAGTTTTATTTTTGCTGTTAAACAATTTTTATTTTAATAAATTTAAAAACAGTCCTTTCCTTCCTGAAATAGTTCTCTGTTAAAGACTCCAAAAAACTAAATATGGTGAGGGGAAGGGAGGGGACGACAACATCAAATTACATATTTTTCTTATCTCTGGTAGCATAGTGCTTACGAATCGGGCTGCGGTCCGCAAGGTCAGCAGTTCGAAACTACCAGCTGTTCTGCTGGAGAAAGATGAGGCTTTCTGCTCCCGTAAAGATTTACAGCCTCTGAAAACCCTGTTCAGGGTCGCTATGGTTCGGAACTGACTTGATGGCACTTAACAACAACAACAACAACAATATTACCCTTAGGAGCCCTGGTAGTGCAGTGAGTTGCAAGTTGGGCTGCTAACTGCAAGGTAGCAGTTTGAATCTACTGGCTGCTCCATGGGAGAGAAAGATGAGGCTTTCTGCTCCCATAAAGATTTATAGCCTTGGAAACCCTGTACAGGGTCGCTATGATGTAGAACTGATTCCACGGCACAGAACCATCACCACCACAGTATCATCATTACACACAACTCTTGTAAAATTGGAAGATTTAGTAGCAGCATCCTAAGGTATAAATAAAGACATTTTAAAAGTGAATCTTCATTGAATTAACAGTGCCATAATTTTTGGCCATTTTTTTTTTTTTCCAATGAAGGAGTAGAGGCTTCACATTTATAGAGGAATGAGGGGGCATCACAAATCTGTATAAAATAGAATTAAGAGATAGTGGACTTAAACAATTAAATAAAGGCATGCTATAGTATATTAATGTTATTAAGTGACTGGTGGATTTGAACCTCTAACCTCTCAGTTAACAGTCCATTACTTATCCTACGGCACCATCTGAGCACTTCTTTAGTAACTGTAATACATACATAACTGTTTTATACAACTTTGATTCATCTCAGCATCTTTTCTCCTGGGAGATCTTTTCTGTATTTCCGAGAGTTTTTTTTAATGTCATTCCTGTGTGCTCCACCATCTTTTTCTAACTTGAATCTTGGGGACCTGAGGCTCCTGGCTTCATAACCAGAGTCCAACCAAAGTTAAATTCAAGGAAGGTCGGTGGTTCAAGCTCACCAGTCACTCCTCGGAAACCCTATACAAGGTCACTATGGGTCGGAACCAACTCCCCGGCACTTAACAACAACAGTCTGGGCATAGGGTTATTTAGTCAGATTCTTTCTTCAAGAAAGAAGTTAAATACAACATTGCTTTTTTTTTTTTAATGTAGTTCTGTCAATTATAGTGATGCTGATGCTAGAAATATTTGAGAGAAATACTAGTTCAGTATAGATTTCTAGAACATAATTGGTTATGTAGTAGTTAATTAAGGATATTGGGTGAAATGCTACAGAGAGAATGTGTGGAATGTGAAGAAGAGATGGCCCAAGGAAGAAGAAACAGAAAAATCAGAGAGGTAGAAGAACTACTTAAGAAAGAGTGGTGTTCTAGAAACCGAGGAAAGAGGTTTTCACAGTTAGAGAGGAGAAGTACTGTGAGTACTTGTTTGACAATTTGGACTTGTTTGTTGTCTTAAAGTGAGTCCAACCCACTGCTATCAGGTCGGTTCTGACTCAGAGTGTCCTGATGTAGGGTTTCTATGGCTGTAAATCTAAGGGAGCAGAGAGCCTGAACTTTTGCCCATGGAGCAGCTGGTGGGTTTGAACCACCGACTTTATGGCTAGCAGTCCACTGAGTCCTACAGCACAACCAGGGCTCCATTTATAGTGATAGGAAATGCAAATGAGAATGCAGATTATGTAGGAAAAAAATGCTAAAAGTAAGAGAGCTGTGAGTGAGTGCCTTATACTCTTTAAAACCTTTTGGAGACTATTCATAGCAAGTTTGACCTTTGAGTAGGGCAACTAGGACACGTTTGCTGGCCCCGTGTTGGGGCGTGGTTGGTCATGACTGGGGCTGAACTGTACTTTTTTCTAAACATTAAAATTCAATTTCAGTTTTTTTTATTAGGAACATTCCAAGGAGTCTATGAAAAATGCAGATAATGAGCAGTACCTCATTGGTCAAGTTGCCCCAGGCTTCTCCTTTTAGAAATACCCCAATTTTTAATCCTGTAGTAAATTGTCCAGGTATGGATCTGTAGGATAATGCGCTGGACACAAGGCCAGATTGAACCACAAGCTTGGTGGTTTAAACTCACCAGCCACTCCTTGGAAACCCTGCAGAATGTCACTATGAGTCAGAACCTATCCTAGGGCACTTAACAAAAACAACAACAAACATAATGCCCCTATGTAGCCCTGGTGGCACTGTAAGATAAGCATTGGACTGCTAACTGCAAGGTCAGCAATTCAAACCCACCAGCCGCTCTGTGGGAGAAAGATGAGGCTGTCTGTTCATTAAAGATTTACAGTCTCAGAAACCCTATCCAGGCTCACTATGAGTCAGAATGGACTCAGTGGCCGTGGGTTTAAACATAATGCCTGACATCTAGTGTTGAGTAAATATTTGTTGCAAGAATGATTAAACAAATGAACCAATAAGTATCTGTCATTTTACCATCAAAGTGTTCTAATTTGGTGGTCTCACAGGTTCCAAAACTCCAAATGTTTCAGGAAAGAATTATTGATAAACATTTCCAAATGACAACAAAGTAAAGGTTGAAAAGTGACCTTTGGATTTCACTATTAGGACTTTGGTTCCCGTAAATGAAAACAGATAAGCAAAATTGTTGGGTGAAATCATATGGAAACAACACAGGAGAAGTTCACCACCCCCACCGCTGCTTCCCCCTCCAAGATATGAGGTTAAAGGGAAAAAGCCATTGGAGAGGAAACCATTAGCTATGAGAGAAATGAATTCGTTATCATGGTAATTAAGCATTTGATTTCCTACCTACCTGTTAAGATAATGTGTATCTCCCTCTTCTGCAGGCTTTGATTGTTGTTGTTGTTGTTAGGTGCCATCCAGTAAGTATGCTGCGACCTTATGCACAGCAGAATGAAACACTGGTGGGTCCTGGGCCTGCCTCACTACTGTTGCCACGCTTGAGTCCATCGATGCTGCCACTTGGCCAGTCCATCTCATTGGGGGTCTTCCTCTTTTTCTCTGGCCCTCCACCTTACCAAACATGATATCCTTCTCCAGTGACTGGTCCCTCCTGACAACATGTCCGAAGTATGAGAGACGAAGTTTGGCCATCCTGGCCTCCAAGGAGCACTCTGGGTGCACTTCTTCCAAAATGGATCTATTGGTTCTTTTGGCAGCTCATGGCACTTTCAATATTCTCCTCCAACACCATAACTCAAAAGAATCAATTATTCTACAGTCTTCCTTATTCATTGTCCAGCTTTCGCATGCGTTATGAGGTGATTGAAAATACCATACCTTGGAGGTCAGGTGCACCTTAGTCCTTAAGCTGACATCTTTGCTCTTCAACACTTTTAAAAGGTCTTGTGCAGCAGATTTGCCTAATACAATACGTCGTTGTTTGATTTCTTGACTGCTTTTTCCGTGAGTGTTGATAGTTGATCCAGGAAGAATGAAGTCCTTGACAACTTCAATCTTTTCTCCATATATAATGCAAATTAGAGTTTTTGCTATACTGTTTTAGTCCCCCTAGTGGCAAATTGTATAATGACATGAATTTGGCCTAATATGCCAAGTATTTCTTAAGCAGGGGATTGTTGTTGTTGTTAAGTACCACAGAGTCGGTTCAGACTCATAGTGACCCTACACAGGGTTTCCAAGGCTGTAAGTCTTTATGGGAGCAGAAAGCATCATCTTTTTCCCATGCAATGGCTGGTAGGTAGAAGGTGGGAAATGTGAATATAATAATTATAGTGATGCTTAGTTCTGTGATATTCAGAGTATCTTCTGACATCCATTTTAGTCTTTTCCTTCTTTCTTGTCTCCTTTAATGACCTTGTGCTTTCTTCCTGTATGATGTTCTTGATGTCATACCACAACTCTTCTGGTCTTCAGTCATTACTGTCGAACGCTTCAAATCTGTTCTTGAGATGATCTCTAAATTTAGTTGGGGTATGTACAAGGTCAAATTTTAGCTGTCATGGACTTGGTTTAATTTTTTTCAGCTTCAGCATAAACTTGCTTATGAGCAGTTGATGGTCTATTTCCCACCGTCTGCCCTTGACCTTGTTTTGGCTGATAATAGGGAGCTTTTCCACCATCTCTTCCCACATTTTGCTTGGATCTACTATCAACACTCATGGAAGTAGCAGTCAAGAAGTCAAATAGCGTATTGCATTAGGGAAGTCTGCTACACAAGATCTCTTTAAAGTGTTAAAGAGCAAAGATACCAGTTTGAGGACTGAAGTACGCCTGACCCAAGTCATGGTATTTCCAATAGCTTCATATGTGTGTAAAAGTTTAAAAGTTGAACAGTGAATGAGGAAGACCATAGAAGAATTGATGCATTTGAGTTATGGTGTTAGAGAAGAATATTAAGAGTGCCATGGACTACCAATAGAGCAAATAAATTGGTGAAAAAGAGGAAGACCCCATTGAGATGGATTGGCGCATTGGCACCAGCAATGGGCTCAAGCGTAGCAACAATTCTGAGGTTGGTGCAGGACCAGACAGTGTTTTGTTTTGTTGTTCATAGGGTCACTATGAGTCAGGAGCAACTCAGCAGCACCTAACAATAACAATAGGAGTCATCATAAAAAACAAGGGAAAGAAAGAAGTGGCAGGAGTGGGTAGGTGAGAAGACAAACAGAATCAAAAAAGAAAAATGTAGGCGGGGATAGGATAAAAAAGCAAGGGAAAGTAAAGAAAGGAAGAAAGAATAAACAAAAACAGCAAATGCCAGAGAGGAGAAAGCTCTGGGGACTCCTGCCAGCCAAAGATCTAACGCAGTGGGTGGGCGGGCATGGATGAGGCAGCGGAATTTGCACATGTGAATTTCCTATAGACTTAGGTGTTTTCTGTTCAGAAGAAGCTCATAGGGACCCTAAAGAATCTGGATCATGGTTTTTCCATCCAAGAGGGCAGCTGGTGGTGAGTTCCTGGTAATCCAGGGCCGGCCAGATCTGGCTCTGCAGGTCTGGAGCTAGCCTCCATGGAGTCCAGGTGGTGGGTTGGTGCGAATAGCTGTCTCCTCACTTTGGTGCACTTAACAACTGCATGGCTCACTACTAGAGAGCAGGAGTTTCATTGGGGGTGGGGAGGACGGGTGTATGTAGGTGGCGACTGGCCATGCCTCTGATCACCAGAGTAATATGGGAAACAAGAAAAATAATCACCCCTTTCTCTCCACCAGTAAACATAGTCTTTGTACCACCAAGCTGTCCTCCGCCATCCAAAAGCTGCCATGAAAGTTCAAAATGACCACATAGGTCACTTGCCTGTCTCTGGTTTTCCTCCGCATGTGCTAAGCTGCTTCTTCTAGAAGCATATATTCCACTTATTTTTTTCCTTCATTTGCATCATGTTTCCTTTAGCTTTCCGCATCTTTGTTTCAAAGGGTCTATGTGATGTTTCTGCCTAGTCCACCTTGCAAGGTGCTCATGAGTTATTAAGACTTCAGTTGCTACTCACCAAACCAGGATATAGAACAGTTTCTGTGTGAACTATGCTATGCCAGTTGACCTTGGTATCCCCTAAGGCTATGATCCTGAGCGCCTAGGTCCAGGTGTTTGTTTATATATGAGAAGTTTTCATAGCTTTGTCTCACCACATCCTTGAGTACATTTGCTACAAAGGTAAATACCCATGTATAAATATCCTCTTTCAAACCTGTATATATTTCGTGGTATACTCCCTCTCTCCATCACACATGTTCAGCTTGTGTGTGTATCCATGTTCTTCTTGTACTTTCCCTCCTTAGATCCAGTTCCTGGCTTGCTCACCTTGGCTCACTCTAGGTTTATCTACACAGTTTCTCTGTCTCCTGTTGGGAATTCTGTGCCGTTGTCTTACTGTGCTCTTCACCTGCTGGCTTTGTCTCAAGGTGGCCACGCTGCCCCAGGCTGACTGGCAGGGCAACTGGACTCCATATCTCTGTCTCTTGTTAATTGCCTTTTCTTATCAGTATCTTTATAAATCTGATATTTAGTAACAATAAAATATACACAAACATTAAAGGATGGTTGTGTGATTTGTCATAAGTTGAGGATTACCAGTGTTTACAAAATGACTGTTGCTAATCTTTTTGTTTATATTTTAAAGAGAGATATAAAATCTTACAGATTAGTGGGAAGATAGATAATTGTTATGTGCTGTGGAGTCGGTTCTGACTCATAGTGACCCTGTACAGGGTTTCCGAGGCTGTAAATCTTTACGGGAGCAGAAAGCCTCATCTTTCTCCCATGGAGCGGCTGGTAGTTTCGAACTGCTGACCTTAAGGTTCGCAGCCTGATTTGTAACCACTATGCTACCATAATAGTCACTTATAAATTTTGTAACCTCAGTTGACAACAATTTCCTTTATTTTCTGGTAGGAACATTCTGTTTCAGTCTTAGAAACTGAGTTATCAGTTGAAGCAAAAACCAAACTCATTGCCAATGAGTTAATTCCAACTCATAGTAACTCTATAGAGTGGAATAGAACTACCCCACAGGGTTTCCAAGGCTGGTAGGTTCTTTTCTAATCGCCACAGCCTCTCGGTTAGCATCTGAGTTTTCATGGAGTCATGAAAACGGGTATGTGTAATTTAAAGGTTATATACTACAATTTCATATGCTTTCCTTCTCCTTCTTTATTAAATTGTTATTTAAACACAACATAAGAAATTAACATTTTAAGAAGTTGCTTACTCATTTGAGATTAGTATACTTAGTTTTCATTTCTCTTAAAAAGTCTCTAGGTGAAGTCGACTCACCAAAATTGGATGTAGAACATTGTCTTTGTGAACTATGCTATGTGCATTGACCTTGATATCCCTGAGACTATGATCCTGAAATATGAACAAACTAAAAATATTTTGTTAATATTTTACTTTCTCTTTACGATTTCCTGGGTATTTGTGAATTTTATAATTAAATGGATCTACCAAAATAAATGGCCTGTATTAATTATGCTTTGATTCATATTTCATCTATTTGGTTTTGGTACATAATATCAATGATATATTATACGATAATTTATAATTATATATATTAATATATAAAATGTATTGACACTGTATTAATTTTAAATTTTTTATCAGAAACCATGATTGGAGGATCTCAAGTCCACATTTTTTGGGGTGCTCCAGTTCTTCCACTGAAAATGACGGTATCACAGGAACCAGCTTCTTTAGTACCTACTGCTGACTGCTGGAAAACAGTTCAGCTTTTGCACAATAAACATTCTTTACATCTGAAGGATGAAAAATGCAAACACCAAAACCTTGGAGATTATCAAATCCTAGACAGTATTGTCCCCCCAGGTCTTAATAGTCATTGTTTTGTGAACACCAGAGAAAGATCTGTTCATTTGGAAAATGACTTTTTATGTTGTGTTTCTGAAACACAGAATATAGTATCCCAGAAGAGCCCTCCCTCTAGGATGAATGATGTACTGGACTCTAGTGTTCAAGTAGATGGATTTAAGAGCAGAGTTCAACATTTAACTGAGGAAGAAAAATATCAAAAGCTTGCCAGTGAAAATAAGAAAATTACAGTTGAACAGCATAAAGATCAGTCAAATACCCATGCTCCAAACTTCAAAGAAGCAACCTTACAGTTAGATCAAAAGTCTGACGCTATATTAGATTTGGTCTGTATTACCAAAGAGATTAACATAGGGCCAGAAGCTGCAGAGCCACCATGTGTGCTAAGAACATATCATGAAGTGCAAAACCAATGTCTGCAATTCTCTCCCTCTAAGACAGTAGATAAGCCAAGATCTAAAGGAGCAGTTACAAATGTCTCCAACTGCAAAATATCTACTGATACTGAATTTCTCAGCATAATGACCTCCAGTCAGGTTGCTCTTTTAGCTCAGAGGAAGTATAAAGGGCAAAATTCGCTAAGTAAAGGAGCCGGAAACATGACGATTGGACCAAATTTAAGTCATGAGAAAATAGGAGTAACCAAAGATAATTTGATTCAGCCTCTTGATGATTTTGCAGAAGATTGTATAAGTGGACAAAGCCAAGCATATTCGCCTGAACTTTTTAGTCCTGTTTGTCCTAAAACAAAAAGTAGCCATGTATTCATAAATTCTGATGCAGATCTTAAAGACAAAATAGGATCTCAAGAACTTTTCAGTACTGAAGAAAACCAGCTGCCAAATGAAATCTGCATTGAGTCATACAGCTCAGGAATACTGTATTCCCAACACAGTACTTTACATAAAAGTTCTATAAAAAGAAGTTGGACATCTGAAGATAAAGCAGGTCATTCTAAAGTTCTACCTAAAGTCCTCCAAGTATCTAAGAAAATGAAGTTGCTTTCTAATGCAAGAGATCTTGCAGTAACACTGGACCAGAGGAACATGTCTGAATTTAAGTATGTTAAAAAAACATCATTAATAAAAAATTGTGGTTCTAAAAGTCAGAAGTATAATTGCTTAGTCATGGTGTTATCACCATGTCATGTGAAAGAAGTCAGCATAAAATCAGGACCAAACGCTGGCTCTAAAGTACCCTTAGCAGCAATCACAGTTACTGACCAATCAGAAATGAAGAAGAAGGTTCTTATGTGGCGGACTACAGCATTTTGGGCACTTACTGTGCTTCCTGGAGATATAATTCTACTCACAGGTGAGGTTATCCTGGTGTTTGTTTTATAAAGCTAAGTTGAGTTTTAGGGGTTTGCCCCTCCACTTTAAGTCCCCTGGAACTCTCTTGGCCATCTTCCTCTTCCTGTTTGACCCCACCATGATTGGTCGTATTACAGCATCCGCAGTGGTCTGTAGCTTTCCTCAGTATCCTGATCGCTGTCATCTCTGGGCCTTTGCTCTGCCCTTCTTAGCTATAGCCTTCTGTCTCATTCATTTTCTACTTTCAAGAGAAGCCTTTCCTGGTTGTCCCCGTTACACATTTACTATGTTAGTGTTCGAGTCCTAGCAGCAGGCTTGCTCTTTGGTTTGTCTGTGTAGGTCCTTTTGTCTAATCTCTTAATTGTATCAGCAGTCCGATGATGAAAGGATGGCATTTCAGCGATTTTATTTATTACTAAAATTATCTTGAGTACATTTGGGAATACATAAAGGAGAAAAAACTCCTGGTAGCATACCATACTATAAAAAACCTATTGCCACCAAGTCAACTCGGACTCATAGCAACCTGTGTAGGGTTTCTGGGGCTGTACATCTTTGTTATTGTTGTTAAGTGCCACTGAGCCATTTCTGACTCATAGTATAGTGTTTCCAAGACTAAATCTTTATGGGGGTAGAAAACCTCATCTTTCTACTGAGGAGTGGCTGGTGGGCTTGAACGGCCAATCTTGTGGTTATCCTATAATTATCCAACCACGTATCCTGTAGCACACTAACCTCAGTAATTATCCTATAATTATCCAACCAAGTATCCTGTAGCACACTAACCTATAATTATCCAACCAAGTATCCTGTAGCACACTAACCTATAATTATCCAACCAGTTATCCTGTAGCACACTAACCTCAGTAAAAACGTGGAGTGTTTCTTTCTGGTCATTTCCATATGTGCTTTTATATGTGTATATATATATACATGTGTAAGGAGCTCTGGTAGCATAGTGGTTACGAATCAGGCTGCGAACCTCAAGGTCGGCAGTTTGAAACTACCAGCTGTTCCGCGGGAGAAAGAAGAGGCTTTCTGCTCCCGTAAAGATTTACAGCCTCGGAAACCCTGTACAGGGTCGCTATGAGTTGGAACCAACTCCACGGCACATAACAACAACAACAACAACGTATACATGTGTGATTGATGGTGTTGTTGTTTAGTGCTGTTGAGTCTCAGTTCTAACTCATATCAACCCTGTATAGGTTTCCGAGGAATAGCTACTGGGTTTAAACTGCTGATCTTGTGGTTAGCAGTCGGGTGCGTATCCTATAGCGCAGTAGTTGTTTAGAGCTATTAAATTGATTCCAACTCATAGTGACCCTGTGTAGTGTTTCCAAGAAGTGGCTAATGGGTTTAAACCTCTGACCTTGTGGTTCAAACTGACCTTGTAGTCCAACACATTAACTCTCAACACTATACCAGGACACCATATACAGGTAGTCCCTGGTTTAACAGTGGGCTTCTGTTTTGACAATTCCTTTATAAGTCAAGTACCTCATTTTTCTCCAGTTTTCATTTTTACTGCCTTTTTAAAAAATTGGTATCTTTATAAATCTGGTCTTTATTGTGTAGGGGGGTTGGAAACATTACATATAAACTCACAAATATAATTGCATCAGCAAAGTACGTACTGCAGCACTGTATGTAGCACACGATACTAATGATAAAATGTCAAAAAAAAAAAGACAGTTGTTAAGTGTAGTTCATTGTAACGAATCTATCATAAATCAGAAACTGACTATAGTTGTAATTATTATAAAGAACATACAGTTTTTATCCTGTGTTTTTGGGTAACATCTAAAATTTGGTGTTACATGTTCTTTGTTGGATGTTTTTAAAATCAATACATAGTGGTTTTAGAAGACAAGCTGAGTGTCAGACCAGGAGGAAGTTAATTAAGCTTAATAGTGTATCTAAAAAAGGAGGTATAGTGGTCAGTCTTGTTAGGTGCCGTCGAGTTGGTTCCAGCACATAGCGGCCTATGTACAACAGAACAAAACACTACACGGTTCTGCACATCCTCACAATTCTTGTATTTGAGTCCATTATAGCTGTCACCATGTCAATCCATCTCATTTGGGGGTCTTCAAGTCCCTAGAGAAGATCAGTTTTAGAGCTTAGAAAAAGAAAACTTGAAAGTAATTATTGTAAGTTTTCACCAGTTTGCAGGGGATTGAAAGCCTTAGCTAATATATTTTGTTATTTCCTGTATAATTGTTAGGAGCACTCCATAATAAAGAGATAAACATGGGAGATTGTAACTGTCAGACTTGGCATTGTTTGGTCAGACTGGCATATTATCGTCCTTTTTTGGATGGAGACATTTCATCCAACTTGTTTGGTTTTGACTCAGTGATCAGTGAGAGTCTTTTTGCAGTGGCAAGGTAATGGGCGAGTATAATCAATAGGTGAGATATTGGGGGCAAAGGGCAGGAAGGGAGAGGTAAGCATTCAAATTGTTGATCTGATTGGTAACACAGAAATCAGATGGGTCGTATAAGAGGAAAAGCTGGTTTCGATTATGCTGAATATGAGGAGCGGTTAGAACTCCAAGTCAGGACTATTCATTATGCAGTTACTATAGTTAAGGAGGATCTGCAATACAAATTTGGACGCAATCCCTTTGAATTTCATGTATTCTTGTTTTCCTTTTCCATGATCTCTAACTCATTTCATTAACTCTGTTTTCCTTTAATACTTTGTACCCTGATATTATCCTGCCTGGGCCACCTCGCTTTCTTTATAGTTTTTTACTTCTAGTTTTGCCTTACCAAAAGTAAAAAAACTAGTTTTTTACTTCTAGTTTCTGGAGTCCTGGTGTGGCACTGTAGGATAAGCACTGGACTTATCCTAACTGAAAGGTCAGCGATTTGAACCCACCAGCTACACTTCAGGGGAGCCTGGTGTGGCACTGTGGATTAATGTACTGGACTGCAAAGTCAGTTTGAATTGCGTTGTCAGCAGTTCAGTCTCACCAGTCGCTCCTTGGAGACCCCTACACAGGGTTGCTGTGGGTCGGAACCAACTTGATGGCACTTAACAACAACAACAGCTGCTCCTCATAAACCCTATAGTGGGTCACTTGAGTCCAAACCGACTCAGCAACGCTTAAGAACAAACAACAGTGGTATGTTTACTTCCACTAAGTGATTCTTCTCTATCATCTTTTTTTCTCACTGGAAAGTACTTCTTACTTCCAAAGTCTTTCACTTTTAACATTTATGGAAGATGATTGTTGTTGCATTAAAAAAAAAATGATCAAGAGTTCTCTAAGAGCGTCATATTCAGACATGTTTACAGGAGAAGAGTTTGATGCATACTGAATATTGTTTGCTCTTTGGGGTACCATTGCTTTGGGACCTTGATTTTGCTCCTTGGCCGGGAAAGAGTTGTAAAAACAAACAGTTAATAGAAATTTGCATACATTGTAACATTTGCCCTATTTAAACAAAAGCCATTAAAATCTTTGTGGAACAGTGATCTTCTATACTGATAAATGTTGAGTAGACAGACTGAAACAACTCTGTTATTTACCTATGTACAGATAAACCTAGGTTCAGATGGCAGAATTGCTGTTTTATTATTTTGTGCCTTTAGGCAGATCCTTTAACCTATCTCAACTTCAATTACATTGCTTGTGGGAGGTATGAATAATCTGAAGGGATTTATGTCATGATCAAAACTTTTTTTCCCCCTCTCTAGATGTTATGATTCATGAGGATCAATGGGTTGGAGAGACAGTACTACAATCAACATTTACCACTCAGTTATTAAATCTTGGAACTTACTCATGTGTCCAGCCTGAAGAATGTAAGCACATGTTGAATACAGTAATTTCTTAGCATTTAAAATATATAAGCATAATAATAGGAAAGAAAAGACTTTTACAACATGTTTTCTAAACAGGTTAGTTGTAGATGTTTATTTTCTTCAGTTAGAATGAAAATATAAGTTAAAAAATGAACTTGTATAATTAAATTTATTTTAAAGTATTAGGATTCTCGTTTCATTTTCTTATTTTTCTAAGAGAATAAGTGTAGTGGTAGAGAGTCATAGAGCTCTTTGTGAAGCTATGGGCCATTTCTCCAACTTGTTCAGTTTTGACTCAGTGTTCAGTGAGAGTCCTTTTGCAGTGGCAAGGTAGTGGGCGAGTATAATCAATAGGTGAGATATTGGGGGCAAAGGGCAGGAAGGGAGAGGTAAGCATTCAGATTGTTGTT
>NW_006408864.1:1728459-1729774 GCF_000296735.1 Chrysochloris asiatica | reverse complement strand
TCTTTGTCTCTAGAACAAAGAACCGAGAAGTAGCTAAGATATTTTTAGTTAATCCTTTGGAGGAAGGCTTGACCTTGCAACTTTTACAGTCTTCGGCTTTAGGAAAATATCAGTTATCTGTGGATTATCAAGGGCTCCATGTATTAAATTAATAAATATAACTCAACACTAAGATGAAAAACAATTTGCTATTGACTGCCAGTGGCTAGATCTGTTACACTCGGGCCTATAGGGCCTCGAACCTCTGACCAGGCTTACACAGTCTGCAACATCTCTGGATCCAAAGTCCCCAGCTGCTTCATCACTCCACATTGTCTTCTCTGTCTCCATCTCAGGCATCTGTTGCTCTGGGTAGGGTCCTGCTCTTGACGCTTCTCCATTGATGGTCCCAGAGACCTCCACTCCTAGACTGGAGAATTAATCACTCCCTTCCTTGTTACAAAACGTCTACCTTTGCATTTCCAACCCTTATAATCCGTCCTGATAAGCATTATTCACTACAGTATCAAGAGTTACCCATCTGTATTTCCTTTCATCAGCTCCGCCCAGACAGATTGAATAGTACCCACTGGAGATTCTGCCTTCTTCCATGCGCCCTAGCACTAGCTTCCTTCTTGAAAGCTTGTAAGCCAGTCACTTCTTGCCTTTATAGTACCCCCCTCCCCATTTGAGTATCCAATGACCAAGTTGCCCATCTCCATCCACTCTGTGTGTGGAGGGGTTGGAAATGTTTCTTGCTGTAAGGATTTGTTCCTTCTTTTGGGTTACTGTTCCATAGGTATAGTTCAAGTTCATCAGATTGTATCAGCTCACTCTTTTTTTTTTTACCTCTCTTCTTTCTTCTCCTGTTTGAGCTCCAATCGTCCAGTCATCTGGTCCAGGTCACGTGGGTATCATCTGCAAGTGTGGGCGCTCCTGTGCACATGCCCTTTCTTCCCATCAGCCGGTAGCTCCACTCTCCTCTCGAGTCCTCCGTGGCCAGCCACTGACTCTGGGCCCAAGAGTCCCCAGGTCTCCTCACACTGCTTGCCAACCAGGTCCCCAACTGGGTCCACAGAAGTTCACTGAACATCGTTGGGTTTAGCATGCCACTTCATTGCTGCTTTTACCCCATTTCCCCCAATCAGTGATGTGGTCACCAATCAGAGCATGCATTTCCTTTGAATCTTAGTTTTGGAAGGGGGTTTACGTTGAGAGGACCTGGCCACTTACCTTGATGTTTCCTAGGGAAGCGGTTTGTTTGTTCTTGTATTAACAGTCCATCTGCCTCCATTTTTCCTGCAGGTCTTTCTTTCAAGAGGTATCTTTTATTCTT
>NW_006408864.1:1718746-1728359 GCF_000296735.1 Chrysochloris asiatica | reverse complement strand
TGTTGTTGATCTGATTGGTAACACATTGCCAAGAAATGAGATTTCTCCAGATGGTGGTGGTGGCGGCTGTGTGTTGTGGAGTCGGTTCTGACTCATAGCGACCCTGTACAGGGTTTCCGAGGCTGTAAATCTTTACGGGAGCAGAACGCCTCCTCTTTCTTCTGCGGAACAGCTGGTAGTTTCAAATTGGGTTCGCAGCCCAATTCGTAACCACTATGCTACCAGAGCTCCTTTTTCTCCAGATAAATGGACTTAGGTACAGAATTTGGCATATATTCGCAAGTAGTTCGTGCACCTCTAAAGTTCTGCCTTCAAACTCCTCAACCTCTGGTTAAGTGTGGACCTTGTAAAATGACCTTCTTTCTCAGGTATCTACTTTCTCTTCTTTAAAATAAACTATTAAAGAAGCTGTGCTATGGCTCTGTAGGATAAGCACTGGACTGTTAACCACAGGCTTGGAGATTCTCACCTACCAGCAACTTCACAGGAGAAGGATGAGGCTTTCTGCTCCTGTAAAAGATTTACAGTCTTTGAAATGCTATACCAGGTCACTATAAGTTGGAATCAACTTGATGGAATTTAACAACAGCATTAAAGAAGTTAGGGGATACCGTATTCCCCAGGAAATGAAAAACGAAAACAAAATAAAGGAGACCAAATGAGCCGGTAGTTATCATCTCTGGAGCTAAATAGACCAAGTTCTAAATCCTAGTCTTGCTGCTTCCAAAGACTACATTTTTAGGTACTTCCTTTTGAAAGGAGATTAAAATGCACAAATACCTTATAGAGTTATAAAGATTAAATATAATGATGAGCCATTAAACCTGAATAACATAGGATAATAACAATATAGTAATATTAGTAGGTGAAGAAATAGTTTATTTGATAGAATACTGCAATAGTCATGTGAGGTCTAAGTTTGACTTTCTCTGGAAGGAGAATCAAACTCAAAACTAGCCCAGTCAGACATGCCTCCGCCCTACAACCTTCTTTGCCAGGTTCTGACAACCATCTCTCCCATAGCATTCTCTGCCTCACATCTGGGTTCAATGATTCATTGCAATGGCCACACACAACTCATAACAATACTCACGATTATGGGGTTTATTATGGAAGTGAATGGTACAACTCAGAATCAGAAACAACTCAGGATGCAGCAGTTTTCCAGTCAGGAACACCTCTTCTTTATCATACTGCAGGCAGATCTCTCATTCTTGTCTTCTGCTGGTCCATTGGCCTCTGCCCTGTTCCTGCAAGTGTTAGAAAGCTCTTTTAGCCAGTCTGTAAATGCCCAAAGTCATCCTCCTTGGAGAAGGATATCCTGTTATGTAAAGTGACCTTGCAAGTGAACCTCCGACCTTGCAGTTCAAAAGGCTTTGCAGTCTGGTGCATAAACCCAAAGTGCCACACTAGGACTACTAACAACATGAGCAAGTGTAAATTACTGTAATTTGATGGTCTGTACTTTTGATTATGGATGCAGCTGCTCAAATTTCAAGCCCAAATGGAAGAGTCTTCAGATCAAGGAGTAATCAGAGTACTGGGTTGATAGAGACAGGCAATTTAGAAATTGGCTATAAAAAATGGGAAGATATAATGGCAGGAAATGGCTGGATTACAAAGCGTTCATGGATGTACTTAGTCTCAGAATAAAGGAAGGGAACAGGAAAAATCCCCACCAAATAGTTTCCTCTTTTGCAGCAGATGGATCAGGTGAAGAGAGGGAGAGGAAAGATGCTGACAGGATTCTGTGGTCACATAGGGTACCAGCTGCAAGTTTGGGAGTTCACACACACCTTTCTGTACTCAGACTAGCTGGTCTCTTCGCATTCTCAGCCCTATCCCCTAGGGTCTAGGTCAGTGCCCTTAGGCTCAGGAGTTTACACAACTCCCTAAAATTTATACCATCCAGCCCTTCCTCTTCTCTCTTATCGCTAGCCATTGTGAAACAAAGCCAACTGCTGGTGCCTTTGGAACATGTCCAACCTCAGTCTGTCTCTTTATTGCTGCACTTCCCCCACTTCTACTCAGCAAGTAGACCCAGGTGGTCACAAGCAAGCATACTAGACTGCTGCTTGAAGGCTCCCTTTAACTTTTCAGTCCTTGTTGTTATGAAATGCTGGCAGGTCAGTTCTGACCCACAGAAAGGGCTTTTCTCTCATGGGCACAGACTTCTTTGGCCTTGGTGATGTCTCCAAAGAAAGGGGGTTACTTGGAACTCAAAAAGCCAAACAGTTTTTTATCTCCTGTGGATCTTTCAGTCCTAAATCTCCTGTTCCCTCAGTAGTTCTGGGTGGGTCTGCATGTCTTTCCAGATGCAAATATACTTACTCTCAAGGTTCTGGGTGGAGTTTAGGATTCCACTTAAGGGCACATACTCTGCAAAGGCTTAAAAGGAAAAGATTATTTCCTCTGGGAAAATTTTCACTCCCCTCTTAGCAAATCCAGTATAGACTGAAGGCAGGCTTACAAGCACTCCATGATTATTCCATCATACATGTATTTTACAATAGTTGGAGAAACCAGTATCCATTAGGTAATCAAACATGTTGTTGTTAAGTCCCGTGGAGTCATTTCTCACTCATAGTGACCCTATATAAGGTTTCTAAGTAGTGGCTAGTAGGTTTGGACTGTTGACTTTGCAGTTAGCAGTCTAGTGCTTATCCAACAGCACCACACCAGAACTCCATCAAACACATGGTGATGGTGGTGTGCCATGGAGTTGATTTCTATTCATAGCAACCCTGCACAGGGTTTCTGAGGCTGTCAATCTTTACGGTAGCAGAAAGCCTCATCCTCCCGTGGAACAGCTGGCGGTTTCAAACTGCTAACCTTGAGATTAGCAGCCCAATTCAAAATCACTATGCTACAAAAAAAAAATTCAAGTTCAGTCTTCTCCAGGCCTGGACTATCCCCATTCAATGAGATGTGGATTTGGACCTCTGGCAGGATGGAAGCAGTCGGCCTGGCCCCCTTATCAGCTATCCTGTTTATCTAGGGTGGTGTCTTGCTCTAGGCAACTCCAGAAGCTGCTTTTCTTCCTTCAGGGTAGCATTTTGTCTCTTACATTCCTTTCAGCTGTTACAAGCAATAAACAAACAAAATAACCATCCGGAAATTAAAAGTTGGACTGTGTAGTATACCTTTGTTCTTTCCATTGTAAAACCTCATGCTTCCACGAATCTGCAGCCGCTGCAATGAATCCCACTCCTGTCTCTCCATGTGCCCGCCTCTGCCACTGCCACTTTCTGTCATGTTGCTTTCTAGGTAGGGACCTCACACTCCTGCTGTCTTTCTTGATCCTGGGATCACCATCTTTTCCTGCCTTTGAGATAGCTCCTTTTAAGCCTAGCAGGATAGCAAAACTAACCTATCCCAGTGTTAGAGTCCTGTACACCTAATTTGCGTTGTCTCATACAAATTGAAATCTTTCAACAAACTTTGATACAGCACTGGAGGCACTCATTCATCTCTGCCCAAGAAATTTGGAAGACAACTACCTGGCCAACTGATTAAAAGAGATCCATATTCGGGCCCATTCCAAAGAGAGGTGACCCAACAGAATGGAAATCATCAGGCAGTATCATTGCACATGCAAGTAGAATTTTGCCAAAGAGAATTCAAAAATGCCTGTAACAGTACATTGGCAAGGAACTGCCAGACGTTCAAGCCAGATTCAGGTGGACACGGACATGGGACAAGGGATATCATTGCTGACATCAAATGGATCTTTGCTGAAAGCAGAGAATAACAAAGATGTTTACCTGTGCTTTATTGACTATTCATAGACTTTCAGCTGTGTGGATTATCACAAACTATGGACAACATTGTGGAGACTAAGTATTCCAGAACACTGAATTGTGCTCATGAGGAACCTGTACAGAGACCAAGTGTCATTCAAATAGAACAAGGGAACACTGAATGGTTTAAAGTCAGGAAAGGTGTACCCCAGAGTTGTATTTTTTTACCATACTTAATCAATATGTACTCCAAGCAAATAATCTGAGAAGTTGGATTATATAAAGAAGAACATGGCATTAGAATTGGAGGAAGAGTCATTAACAGTCTTCAATATGCAGATGATACAACCTGACTTGCTGAAAGTGAAGAGGACTTAAAATAGTTACTGATGGAGATCAAAAACCACAGCCTTCAGTATGGGTTGTACCTCAGTGTAAAGAAAACAAAAATCCTTAACCACTGGAGCAATCAATAAATAACATCATGATAAATGGAGAAAAGATTCAAGTTGTCAAAGACTTCATTTTACTTGGATGCACTATCAACACTCATGGAAGACACAGTAAAAAAACCAAATGAGGTGTTACACTAGCCAAATGTGTTGTTCAAGACCTCTTTAAAGTATTCAAGAGCAAAGATGACAGTTTGAGAACAGGTGCACCTGATCCAAGCCATGGTATTTTCAGTACGTTCATATGCATGTGAAAGTTGGACAGTGAATAAGGAACACTGTAAAAGAATTGATGCATTTGAATTTTGGTTTTGGAAAAACAATATTAAAAGTATCATGGAATGCTAAAAGAACAAACATCTGTTTTGGAAGAAGTACAGCCAGAATACTCCTTAGGAGTCAGAATGGCAAGACTTCATCTCTCATACTTCAGACATACAGTCAGGAGGGACCAGTCTCTAGATAAGGACAGTATGCTAGTTAAAGTGGAGAGTCAGCAAAAAGAAGATGACCCTCAACAAGATGAATTGGCACAGTGGCAGCAACAGTGAGCTCAAGCTTAACAGAGGCTGTGAGGATGGCACAGGACCGGGCAGTGTTTCCTTCTGTTATGTGTAGGGTTACTATGGATCAGAGCCAACTTGATGGCACCTAACAATAGCAACAACAGTCATTTGGTTGGAATGAAAAAGACACTGTATAGAAAAACCATATTAAGTAAATTCAAGGTACTACAAATACTGAAATACTACAAACAGGAAATGATTCAGTTCAACAGCCCATGAAGAACTGAGCCCTGCCAACAATCTTAAGAGAGTGAGTTTGGAGGTGGATTTTCCCCCATGATTCCTGGTGTGGTGCCATAGGATAAGTACTCAACCTCAAGGTTAATTTGAACCATGAAGTCAGCAGTTCAAACTCACCAGCCACAACTTGGAAACCCTATACAGGGTCACTATGAGTTGGAATCAGTTCGATAGCACTCAACAGCAACAAAAGTCTAACCATAAGAGGACCTTGGAAACCTCAGCCGAGTTGTTATGGGTGGGAAGCAACTCCATGGCACTTAACAACAGCAAATTGCTACCCAACAAATTGTTCAAATACTTAGTGACCTAAAACAACATTATTTTAGGTTTTGTGGGTCAGGAATATGGGTACAATTGAGCAAGGTCCTCTGATTCAGGGACTGTCATAGGTTGCAGTCAAGATGTCAGCTGGGCTGAGGTCCTCTCAAGGGTAGTCTTTTGTTGTTAAGTGCTGTCGAATCGGTTCTGACTCACTGTGACGCTGTGTAGAGTTTCTGAACTGTGGCTAGTGGGTTTGAACCACTGACTGTTTAGTTAGCAGTACAGTGCTTATCCTATAGTAGCAACAGATACCTAATCTATATCTAACAGGAAAATGAACAAAAAAGGAGCATACATTTCAGAGAAAAGAAACATGTATGTACAATAAACATCTGAAGAGACAGCATCATTAATGATTGTTCTTGTTAAGTGCCTTAGAGTTGGTTCTAACTTGTAGCAACCCTGTAGGAGGTTTCCAAGGCTTTAAAAAGTCTTTGTGGGAGCAGAAAACTTCATCTTTCTCCTGTGGATCAACTAATGGACTCGAACTGTGACCTTGTAGTCCACAGTCCCGTGTTTATCCTACGAAGCCACTGCACTCCCTATTAAAGTGTGGAGTACTAAGTATTAGTTAGGATGTACATTCACAGAGTCTCAATTATTGCTGGTTGTTGTTGTTGTTATGTGTCGTGGAGTCGGTTCCAACTCATAGCGACCCTGTACAGGGTTTCCAAGGCTGTAAATCTTTACAGGAGCAGAAAGCCTCATCTTTCTTCTGCGGAATAGCTGGTAGTTTTGAACTGCTGACCTTAAGGTTAGCAGCCCGATTTGTAACCACTATGCTGCCAGAGCACCTTACTATATTGCTGGTAGTAGTGTAAATTGTAGAAAGCAGTTTGGCAGTCTCTTCTAAAGTTGTAATTCATATGCCCTTTGACCCTGAAGTTCTATTCCTAGATATATATATCCAAGGAAAATCCTTGCACATGTACAACAGGAGACATTAATAAGACTATTCATAGCAGCACTTTTCACAGTTGTAAAAACCTCAGAGTTGATGCCCAGTAATAGGAGCATGCGTGAGTAAATTGCAGTCAAATAAACTACACTGATACCTTACCATATAAATGAATACCAACAATATAATTAGTGTGAAAATTAAGATATTCATATATTTTTTTTTTTAATTAAAGCTGAATCAAAAATGTGTCATCTTAAGTAATTAATATCATTGAATTGTATATGTAAAAAATGTTGAAATGGCAAATGTTACTTGAAGGAGCTTCAAATATTTGCGGAGAAATTGAATGAAAAGATAATGGGATTTTCCGACAGACTTTTTGAAGCCCCCTTGTGTTCTTTTTACCACAGAAATTTCAGTTTTGTGATACTAATAGATGCAATAAATGCTTATGTAGAAAATGTGAAGAAAGAAGATGATAACTGTCATTCTTCAGGATGAAGGAGCTTTCGGGAGATGCAGTAATAGGACTGCACAAAGGACCATAGAGTTGAATATAGAATATTGGCAGATCCTAGCTTTTGTTTCAGATGGTACATACAAGAGGGTTTGTTAGAATTTTAGTGTTTTTGGGTGGTGCAAATAAATGGTAAGTGCTCAACTACTACCAAAAGGTTGCCAGTTCAGATCCACTCAGAGGTGCCCTGGACTAGGTCTGGCTGGCTGCTGCTGCAAGGTCAGAGCCTTGAAACCCTTGAGGAGCAGTTGTTCTTTATGCAAGGGTAAGTAAGAGATGTGGAATGTGGTGAAATAATGAAAATAACTTGGCATACAAATATTTAGAAGAGATTTGGGAGGTAGCCGTAGCTATTACACTGACTTTGAAGCTGATCTTGATTCAAGTAATAATAATTTAACAATTTCATTAAAATCTTGGAACTGAATTTCAGGCAGAGACTATTCCATGGAATCTCTGTGGAGCTTCAGGTTTTCACAGAGCTATGTGAAAAACATTGAACTAGTTTGATAATCTTCAAAAGCATTGTTTTTATGTTTACATTGAAACTTATGTTGCCTTTATTTTCAGAAGTTAGTGGCTAAAGTGTATTCTCAGGATTTTTTTGCTTGATTTAGGGAAAATGTCAGTTGACACTTTGAAGATACTACAATTGTATTTCTTCCATAAGAATAGATTTATTTGGTTAGTTTTATTTTAAAAGTAGATGCAACTCTAAAACATTTGCTTTCTGATGGCTAAGTAAGTCAAAGAGCATTGTTACTAGGGTTTCCTGTTCATATACGCACAGGCTCAATTGAAACAAAACATGTTGAAATACATCTCTGTGGTCAGTGGGTGACTACAGACAAGCTCTCTAAGTAATATACTTAGTTTTATTAGGGTGCCTTAAAAAACAAAGGATACTTTCTTGTGCCATGGGAAAAAATCCGTTTTGGGGTCTAGGCTACTATCAAAATTTTAACAAAACTCAATGAACACTTTCCCAAATCATTGAATGTTTGCATCAAGTTTACAGGGTTGCTGTCCCACGTAAAACACAACAGGTTTTAGATAGATAAAAGTGTTGTAAGGAAAGTTATGAAGGCCTCAGAGATGTCAGCTCAGAGGGTTATGGTGACTCTTTTGAGATCTAAAGGGGTAATCGTGATAGATTTTTTTTTTTAAGGACACAGGATCAGCTTGGGGGCTTATTAAGACCTTTTAAGAAAATAAGAAACTGTGTTGGTGAGATAAAGACCAAGAAAGTTGTGCCAAGGAAATTTTTTCATCATTACAATGCACTCTTTAAAGGTGGCAAGGGCTATCCTACAAGATTTTCACTGGAAAACCATACCCCATGTACCTTATAGCCTTGATCTTGCCCCTTTAGACTTCTTTTTGTTTCCAGCACTCAACATTGAAAAGAAGCACAATTGGAGTCCATCGAGGGTGTCAAAGTTGCTATTTTGATGTGGTGTGAGTCAAAGAGTACAGAATTCTTCAGAATTCACAAGTGTATAGACCTAGATGACAGATAAAGTTCAGAAACAGTAGCTTCACATTTTGAAGTTTTCATGTCATAAAGGTGTCTGTAATTTTGTAATTTTGTCATACTGTGGTGGCTTGTGAGTTGCTGTGATTTTGAAAGCTATGCCACCGGTATTTTAAATACCAGCAGGGTCACCCATGGTGGACGGGCGGGTTTCAGGTGAGCTTCCAGACAAAGACAGATTAGGAAGAAAGAGTGATGAACTACTTTGGAATATTTAGTCACTGAAAACCTTATGAATAGCAGAGAGACACTGTCAGATGTAATGCTGGAAAATGAGCCCCCCAGGTTGGAAGGCACTCAAAATGCAACTTGCGGAAGAGCTGCCTCCTCAAAGTAGAGCTGACCATGATAAAGCAAATGGAGTAAAGCTCGTGGGAGAAAAGCCCGTGGGACCTTCATTTGCTGATGGAGCACAACTCAAAATGAAGAGAAACAGCTGTAAACATCCATTGAAAATCGGAACATGGAATATACGAAGTATGAATCTGGGAAAATTGGAAGTTGTCAAAAATGAATTGGAATGCATAAACATCGATATCTTATGCATTAATGAGCTGAAATGGATTGGTATTGGCCATTTTGAAACTGACAACCACATGATTTACTATGCCGGGAATGACAAATTGAAGAATTATGTTGCAGTCATTGTCAAAAAGAACATATCCAGATCAGTCATGAGGTCCAGCGCTGTCTGTGATAGGATATCAATGCACCTACAGATAAGCTCAGTTAATACCACTATTATTCAAATTTATGCACCAACCACTAAAGCCAGTGAGGATGAAATGGAAGAATTCTACCAACTTCTTCAATCTGAAATTGATCAAACATGCAATCAAAGAGGATCATTACTGGTAATTGGAATGCAGAGGTTGGGAGCAAAGAAGAAGGAAGGATCAGTAGTTAGAAAATATGGCCTTGGTGATAGAAATGATGCTGGAGAATGCATGATAGATTTCTGCAAAACCAATGATGTGTTCATTTCTTATACCTTCTTTAGACAGCATAAGAGAACTATATACATGGACCTCACCAGATGGAATACATAGAAATCAAATTGACTACATCTGCAGAAAGAGACGATGGAAAAGCTCCACATCATCAGTCAAAACAAGGCCAGGGGCAGACTGTGGAATAGACCATCAATTACTCCTATGCAAATTCAAACTGAAGCTGAAGAAATTGAAAACAAAGTCCATGAGAGCCAAAATATGACCTTGAATATATCCCACCTGAATTTGGAGATCATCTGAAGAACAAATTTGGTACATTAAACACTAAAGACTGAAGACCAGAAGAGTTGTGGGATGACATCAAGAACATCATACATGAATAAAGC
>NW_006408864.1:1706750-1714711 GCF_000296735.1 Chrysochloris asiatica | reverse complement strand
TTACAGTAGTGGTCCTATACAGTATTTCTCTTTTTGTGACTGACTAATTTCACTCAGCATAATGTCCTCAAGGTTCATCCATGTTATGTGGTGGTTTACCGCTTCCTTGTTATTCTTCAACTTAGCATAATATTCCATTGTGTGTATGTACCACAATTTATTTATCCATTCTTCAGTTGATGGGCACTTTGGCTGTCTCCATCTTTTTGCTATAACAACAACAATTTTGTAACAATACTTTTTTGCTTAGCCTCATATTGTACTTGTATTTTTATTAAAGTGTTACATATTTTATAATTCTAGTCTTGATAATTTGATAAGATATAAACAATAAAAAATGTTATTAAATCTGTAAAGCAAAAGCCAACTCATTTCTAAGCATTAGACTATTTTATTTGAACTCTAAATAACTAGATGTTCCCTTATGATTTTTTCTTTTGAAACAGGGACAAGTAAAAATTTGATATCAGGGATTTCCTCCCAGCCCCCAAAAGTTTTATAGACAAAGAGTGGAGCCCAGAGTCGTTAATGGAAGTTCATAGAGATCATTACTGACAAAGTAATGTACTTCTGAACCCAGATATCTATACTAAACATATTGTGAAAGAATCAGGAGGTTGGGTAAACCAATTGAGTATGTGGAAGGAGATGCTTGGAGGTGGGTTTTATTATACTCTAGTTGCTCTCCTTACCTCCACTGTTGCCTCATTCTTTGTCCTTTCTCATACTCTTCTTTTTTCTTATACTAATTATCTTTGCGAAGAATGTGTATTCCAGAACAATTGATTGTGCTCTTGCGGAACCTGTACACAGACCAAGAGGCAATTGTTTGAATGGAACAAGAGGATACTGAATAGTTTAAAATCAGAAGAGGTGTGCTTCAGAGTTATGTCCTTTCACCGTACTTATTCAGTCTGTATGCTGAACAAATAATCCGAGAAACGGGATTATGTGAAGAAGAGCGTGACATCAGGATTGTAGGAAGGAAGGCTCATTAGCAACCTGTGATATGCAGATGATACACCTTTGCTTGCTGAAATTGAAGAGGACTTCAAAATAATGATGAAGATCAAAGACCACTGCTTTCAGTATGTATTGTACCTCAGTGAAAACAAAAAATCCTAACATCATGATAAATGGAGAAAAGATTGAAGTTGCCAAAGACTTCCTTTTGCTTGCATCTGCAATCATCACTTCTTTGGAAGCAACGATCAAGAAATCAAATGATGTATTGCAATAGTATTGATAGTTTGAGGACTAAGATGTGCCTGACCCAAGCCATGATATTTTCAGTTGCCTCATATGCGTATGAAAGATTGACAGTGAATAAAGATGACCATAGAAGAATTGATACGTTTAAGTTATGGTGTTGGAGAAGACTATTGAAAGTACTATGGACTGCCAGAAGAACAAAATGAATCTGTCAGAAGTACAACCAGAATGTTCTTTAGTAGCAAGGATGGTGAGACTTTGCCTCTCTTACTTCAGACATGTTACCATGAGGGACCAGTCTCTAGAGAAGGATATCATGTTTAGTAAAGTTGGAGGGTCAGCGAAAAGAGGAAGACCCCCAACAAGATGGATTGGCATAGTGGCAGCAGAAATGAGTTCACATATAACAATAATTGTGAGGTTGGCGCAGGACTAGGCAGTGTTTTGTTCTATTGTGCATAGGGTCACTATGAGTCAGTACCCACTCAAAGGCATCTAACAGCCACAATTACCTTTGTTAGTGGTATCACCTTTGTTTAGGAATTAAATAATCTAAATTGGTTTCTAGAAGCATTGAAACATTTATTTTAATCCATCTCCTCTGCTATACCAGGAATCTAGATGTCATCTTTAATCTCTTCTTTACCCTCTACATTTCAGTTGTTTCCTGGATTGTATCCTCTGAACTATCTCATAAATCAATAACCTTTTTCACCTTCATGAGTCGTTTCCTGTTTTTAACATTTATCATCTCCTGTTGATGTCACTAGCCTTCTAAATGTGATTCCTACTTTTTCTTCTGTGAAAATCGATTCTTCTACAGGTGCCCATGAACTTGAATAAGAAAATCATTGCATCGTTATTTCACTAATGACTATCTGAGATTTAATATTTCCTTCAATTATGAATAAGGCAACAGTACATAATATTAATAGAACTGGTGACGTAGTTACAGTGGAACTTTAACAATGAAAATATTTTACATCACATTACATTTGCTACAGATAACGTGAGTATATCATTTATGCTCACCACTATCTTGAAATTATAGTAATTGTTACTCTGCCAAGTCTTGTGTACTAATTAGGCACATAAATGATATAGTTTTAAAAATTATTTTGAATGTTGTATTTCCATATAATTGATTTTCTTTGCAATCCTAAGTATTTTATGCACTTTTAAAATACTCTTAAAAAAGTGTTCTAAAATTAGATAGTGATAGTTGCATAACTCTGAATATGCTAAAAACCACTGAATTGCACATTTCTAGAGGGTGAAGTTTATGTATGTGAATTACACTTTAATAAAGCTAGTATATAGATTGTTATTCTTATCATGGGTTTATGCTTCATCAGACTACCCAAACATCTGTGGTACATAAAAGATTGTGACCCCTTTTCTTTACCTGGAAATATGCTTCTGCCGATCTCATTTCCTACCTAGAAAACCTTTTAACATTTCCTCAAAATCTTGCTCAAATATTCCCTCAAGAAAGCCTCCCCAGTTTCCCTAAACTGTTATATTTGGTGGTGTTTTCTTAGGCATGCTTATATGCATTTTTCATATCTTAAGCACAGTTTGTTATTGTCTATCTCTAGATTGTTAACTCATTCAATGTTGGGCTCATGGCAAAATTTGGAGTATGGTGTGTCTGTAGGATAAACACTGGACTGCTAAATTCCAATGTGGTGGTTTGAGGCCACCAACTGCAGGAGAAAGGTGAGGCTTTCTGCTTCCATAAGTATTTAGAGCCTTGGAAACCCTATATATGATCATGATAAATTGGAACACACTCGATGGCACTTAACAATTCCTAGTACCTGGTATAATGCATAGCACATAGTAGATGACCAGTAAATATTTATGAAATGAGTGAGTGAAAAAATGAGGTTTTAGTGCGATATAAGGAATACATGAGGGTGAGTGTTTTAATGGGCGAATGAAAGAGTCACCCTTTGTTTTTTTGCTATTAACCGATGGGTCCTGCTTTCTAGAAAGTACTTAAGTGTTTTATGCCAATATCTTATTTTGGTCAACACTCGGTCATGCACTCAAGCTTGCATCCCTTTCCTTCCGGGAAATTAAAGTTTAATCAGTAAACCTCATTAAACTGTAAATTTAAAATGTGTACATTTTGTATGTAAAGTATTTCTCAGTAAAGAATTAGAAAAAGAAATATAGTAAGTGAAGCACATGTTCAAATGCCAAGTGAGAGTTAAGGTAAAATGCTGTCTGAGTTAGAGGAAGGACAAATCACTGTGGATCTGCTGTGGTTATCCTATGCTCTGGATAGCCAGAAGGGAGGATGATAGCTTTACAGGCAGTGAAAGTGGTGAGAGCAGAGCTGTAGAATAGGAAGGAGTAAGTCATGTTCAGGAATAGTGTGAGGACCTAGTTAGGAGGCTTGTTGAGTGTTTCAGATGTGAAAAGCCAAGGGTCTTGAGGGAGAATGGCAGTGGTTGGGATAGTTAAGGAAGATATGATCAAATTAGACTCTAGTGATTAAGAACTGATTTGGTATAATTGGCTGGTGGTGGTTAAGTACCATTGAGTTGACTCCAACTCATAGGCACCCCGTACATGGTTTCGGAGGTTGTAAATCTTTGAAGAAGCAGAAAGCATCATCTTTCTCTTGTAGAGTGGCTAGTGGACTTGAACTGCCAACCTTATGGTTCGCAACTCAGTGCTTATCCTACAGAGCCACCATACTCCCAACTGGCTGGTTGATGAGGTAAAAAACAGTTGAAATACTGAGCTTGATTAATTGGTAGAAAAATGGTTTTAACAAAATAGGGAAGGGAACACCGCCTGTTTCATAGTAAGTATTTCCATTGGTTATAAATGCCAAGTTTTACTTTTTAAAATCTAAACTGATCTATGTTTTATATAGATGTGAAAGCTTGTTTGGCATTTAATCATACTTTACAGCATGAAGTGCAGTTCTAAGAAAATATTGTTTGCTGTCAAGAAAATATGTTGCCATCCTTTATGTTTGTATTTTTTACTTTCTTAGATTCCAGTATAGTTAGTGCTGCTGTACTCAAAGAGTTATTGGCCTTTGTGTCTTCACACCATTCCTGTTTCGGAGATCTTCCTCAGAGGCATCCTCGGGAACTGAACATCATAAAGTTTGTAGAACTGGAGCATCTTCAGCCAGAAATGTTAGTCCACGCATTATTTAAAGTTGTTGATATCACTATTCTGACAGGTAAACATTTTGGTTACCTTCTTAATTTTAAATTATTAAGATACAAACCCATTTTGGTGTACCATTTATTTCCCACAGTGTACTTACCAGATATTAAAGTATGGTATCGCATGTGCTAGATTAATTCCAGTGTAAACACTTATTTTTCTTTTTCAGAAGCATTATATAATTATAGAGGACAGAAGCAAAGGAAAGTTATGGTAACAGTGGAACAGACCCAAGGTCAACATCATGTGCTTGTTTTATGGGGTCCTGGAGCAGCCTGGTACCCTCAACTTCAAAAGAAAAAAGGTAAATACACAAAAAAAATTTAACTCAATATCTATATTTGGGTAAATGATTAATGCTTATGAGCCTAAGGTTAAGAGGATCTTAACACATTAAACTACATTTGAAATATAAGAGATCATGATTAATATTCAATAAGGAAATTTCTTCTTATGAAATTTTATACCTTCTGTAAGCAATTCAGTGATCTAAAAAGTCCTGTATTAAAGATAAAGTTAAAGATGGCAAAATAAACACTTTCCTGTGTTCCCAGGTATACTTATTTGGTAAAGATCTTAGCTCCTTTAAATAATGATTATTAGAATTTACTTCTTGAGTATTTTTATTCAACCAAAGTACACTGATAAATAAGCTTCTCTCGTTGTGAGGCAGATGTTAGAGGAGGTACATTAACTCTTTTAAGTCACAACAGTAATGTGTAATAAGTGATATGTTCCAGGTTTTGTTTTTTCAGTTGTTTGAAAGGCATATATTACTAGCTAGCCATAAAATGTTTATGTTGAAAAAATTACCCATGATTAATTTTGCTTTAAATAATAGTTTATGGTGTGTTAAATGGAATTGTTTCAGTAAAATAATTCTTTCTTTTGGAATTATGAGGTATCTTAGTAGGAACAATTAAATATAGTTTGCCTAGTGCTCTGAGTTATTTTATCCTGCTAAATTAACTCAGAGATTATGTTACCCGTTATTTTTTAGGAGCTAATGCCTCTTCCTAAACTTGTACTTACAGAGTGGCTGTCTAAAAATAAGGGTTATCTAAAGAATCTGTCACATTGTCTCTCTTAATCATTAATAGTCCATAACTAGGGTTTGAGATAAGTCTGATTTGGGGCTTTTATGTTAGGATCAAACAGTTGTAGATGTTTGTTTGGTTGAGAAATCTGACAAACAGGTGCCACTGACAGACTAACCATGATCACTGACCACTATATCATAGCTGGGAGCATGAGTCTAGTGCATGCTGAACAAAGTGTAAGTCAGAGGTGTTATTTCTATTATACTAGAGCTATGGCAAAGCAGATTACTGCTCCATGATTAATATAAATATTCTTCTAGTATTAATAATTGTTAGTTAATAGAAGACAAATTATAGTTGTTGCCAGACAATTCTGTGGTATTTAGCTATTGAAAACTTAATAATCCAAGTATTAAGATATAGGTGTTCTTTGTTCATTCATTGATTCACCATATACTTATTTATTCTCATCTTTTTAAACTCTTTTAACATCCATTTCAATATCTGAAGAGCATTCTTATTTAAAATGGGAATATACCAGTTTTGGAGGATCACTTAAGTAAGTCATTTTATTTTCAGAACTTGTTAGCACATTCTATTCTTTTAATATTTCTTGACGCATCCTCTGTATTAACCTGCATATGAATACTGTTCTACTTGTTTTTGAGGCTAACAGAATACCATTTAGGTGGTTGTCTTCATTATCGAGTGCTGTTATATCAGAAATTCCACAAATGGGCGGCTTTAACAGACAGAAGTCTGAATTCCGAGCACCAGCTGTAGAAGGAAGACTGTTTCTCTGTCAGCTGTGGGAGAAGGGGCTTGTCTTCCCAGCCTCTTTCTCTATTCCTTGGTAATCTTCGTGTGACTTGGCATCTGCCTTTCCCCATCGTTGCTTGTTTTCTTTCTTGCTTAATCTACTCTTTTTATATCTTAAAAGTGATTGGCTTAAGACACACCCTACACTATACTGCCTTATTAATATAACAAAGCAGGTATACCCACTGTCTTCAAGTCTATTCTGACTCAGAGTGATCCTGTAGGACACAGGACAACTGAAGACTATGAAACCTGACCGGAGCAAACAGCCTCATCTTTCACCCAAGGAGCAGTTGATGAGTTTGAACTGCTGGCCTTGAAGTGAGTGGTCCAGTGCATAAACCATTGGATTTGTCACACATATTCTAGAACGCTGATAAAAAATTTTAAAAATCATCAAGAACCATTTTGAGCTAGAAATAATGAATTATTGTTTTAGGAAAAATAAAAAACCTTGAACTTCAAGTTCTTTTAAAATGTGCACTGATTGGGAAGTGTTTCGTTCTGCTGTACATGTGGTCGCTATGAGTCGGCACCGACTCAATGGCACCTAACACCAACCACAAGTTGGAATTTATCACCACTCTTCTCAGTTTGTCATACTGTGGTGGATTACGTGTTGCTGTGATTCTGAAAGCTATGCCACCAGTATTGTAAATATCAGCAGGGTCACCCACAGTGGACAGGTTTCAGCTGAGCTTCCAGATGAAGACAGGAAGAAGGAGAGATGGAGTACTTCCAAATATTTAGTCACTGAAAAGTTGGATTGGCAAAAGCTGTGTAACACATATATTTACAGCAACAACAACAAGAAGGAGAATAGTGTACAGCCAAACACCTTCCTTGTCTTGAAGGTTTGCAGTCATACTTTCACGGGACATCCCAGTTAATTGGCATAATAATGTGTTTAGTGCTTCTGTTCTACCTCCTAGTTTGTTCCATAGTGCCTGGAGTCTTTAAGACTTTGCAAGCTGCAATCCAAAGCAGGACAATTGATCTCTGTTTTGCCTGGAGCAACAACAGAAGGAGAGTCAGAAATAGGTGATGGAATGTGTGTGTAATTGCCACTAGGAGCAACTGACTCCCTTGCCCTGAGACCTGAGGAATTGCATGAAGCCGAGCTACTGTTACTAAACATGTTGATCAAAGATTCCATAGAAGAATCCTGGTCTAAAAGGGGAAAACAGAACAGAATTTCAAATACTCATGAACTCCTATACTTTCTGAAGCCATGGAAGGTGGATGGATTTCTCAAACTGTTGCCCTGAGATAATATTTAAGCCTTAAATCCTAATGCCTCCTGAAGTCACCTTAAAATCAAACAACAGTTTAGTTTAACTAGTAAAACAGGTCTCTTTTGAATATTATGCTTTTTTTTTTTTTTTTAATTGTGAATTGAGTGAAGGTTTGTAGAGTAGATCATTCGTTTTACATTCAGCAGATCATATACTTTGCTTCATTACAGTGATTGCAATCCTTCCATGTGTCATCAGTTAACAGTATTTACTTCTGTTTCCTTTAGCTCTTGCACACATCCTCCCTGTGTCTCCTGCTATCTTCATCTTTCCTCTTTCAATCTCACTTAACTGGATATTGCCTGCCCCATCACCCATGTTAACATGTGCCTGTCCTTTGATGTTGTTGCTAGGTTGCCATCGAGTCATAGTGACCCTGTGCAACAGAACAAAACACTGC
>NW_006408864.1:1698056-1701555 GCF_000296735.1 Chrysochloris asiatica | reverse complement strand
GAACATTGTTTCGTTCTGCTGTGCATGGAGTCGCTATGAGTCGGTTCCGACTCGATGGCACCTGACAACAACAACAACAATCACAGTGGATATTTGCTATGCATATTCTCAACAACAAGAATAAATAAATAATGTTTTTTAAAAAAAAAAAGATTGGAAACCCCATGGGGCAGTTCTACTCTGCTCAATAGAGTCACAGTGAGTTGGAATTGATTCGATGACACACAACAGCAGCAGATTAGAATTATTACTGAGAGAATTAAAATAGGTGTGACCTCTTTTTTCTTGGAAAAAGTTAACTAAATGAGATAACTGATGTGTTATAAATGAAATATTGGATATAGCAGACCTATGCCATTTTATTGTCCTGATTGTTTCTTGTGAATCTTTTTGTGGATATCAAAACAGGAATTTGCTATTCTGTAAAGCAGTTGGCTATGATAAATTACATTACCGTATTTTTACCCAAATAATGTGCATTACAGTGTCTTTGCAAACTGGGCAGTCCCCTCTTGGTCAGTTTCCTGTGTCTGCTGTGTGTGTTATGTGCACGTGCTGAGTTACTGCCTTGGGTGTGTTACATGCAAAAATAAGGTAAAGGGTTGTGAACATTTGTTTGTTTGTTTGTTTGTTTTGCCCTCACTTTGAAAGGTGTGAACCAACCCCTCACAAACCCAAGCTCATTTCCATAGAGTAGATTCTGATTCATAGCTACCCTGTATAGGGTTTCTGAGGCTGTAAGTCTTTACGGGAGCAGGACTATGAAGAAGGAAGAGCATGAGTGGAGCATTAGATCCTACCTAGAAAAGCAGTGATAGCAGAGGTGGTGGCCTGGAGAGACAGAGCAGCTGCGGACTCTCGGCCCATGGACTGAGGAAGGCTGTGCCTGCAGACAGGAGGCTGGCTGGCAGAATATAGCCTTAGGACATTTAAATCAATGTATGTTTTTTGTTTTGTATGTGTACATCAAATATGTTTGCTTTGTTCATTTTTGAAAGATAAGATATAAAAGGGAAGGCACAGGGAGGAAGTAAGATAACTAGTTACATGGAGGGGACTGTAGTCATTGAGATGAAACAAAGTAGAATTTGTTGAATGTAAAGCTGATGATCTTATCTGTTAACTTTCACTGAATTCACAATAAAAAGTCAAAAAAAAAAAGATCAAAAGGGCAACATTTCCCTAAGGACAAAGTTAAGACAGGCTAGGAATGGAAATAGGACCCACAGGGAGGAAGCTGGAGAACCGGAATTGATTGTAAAGCTGATTATCATCTCTGTAAACCTTCACTCAATTCACTATAGAAAAGAAAACAAAGAATTGTGAGGATGGCAGAGGATCAGGTCACTGAGTCAGAACCGAATCCATGACAGCTTACAACATTTATTGTATTATTTAAAACTGTAATAGCACACATTATTATAAATTTGTAAGTTTATGTTGTTACCTGTTGCACCATTTTCCTTGTTACATTTTATCAGTATTAAAGTATTTTTAAAGGAAAACCAAGTTATTTTACTGGAGCAGAAAGCCTTATCTTTCTTCCGTGGAATAACCGGTGGTTTGGAACTATCCTACAGTGCCACACCTGGGCTCCTGAACCACCCCTAATTGCCAGAAATTCTTCATTTTAATCACCTTCGCTTGCTGTTCATGCAGCTTTTAAATGATTGAAAATGCTCCAGCCTGTTCTCAAAGCTAATTAAGAACCCTATGCACCTGTTCAAGAAGTCAGATTAAAATGCTGTTAGATCTATTACAGAAGATCTCTTTGAAGTGTTGAGGAACAAGGATATCAGTTTGATGACTAAGATGTGCCTGGCCCAGGCCATGGTATTCAGTTGCTTCATACTGCATGTGAAAGTTGGTCAATATGTAAGGCAGACTGTAGAATAATTGATGCATTTGAGTTATGGTGTTGGAGAAGAATATTGAACGTACATTGGGCTGCCAGAAGAACAAAACAATCTGTGTTGAAAGAAGTACAGCCAGAACGCTCCTTAGAAGCCATGCTTGGTAAAGTAGAGGGTCAGTTAAAAAGAGGAAGGTCCCCAATAAGATGGACTGACTCAGTGGCAACAGCAATGGGGTTAAACGTAACAACGATTGTGAGGATGGTGCAGCAGAGGGCAGTATCGAGTCAGAACCGACTCAACTGTACCTAACAACAATATGCACCTGTTCCAACAGGTGCACTATGCACTTGTCACCCACAAATTCAACTTAAAGGCACACTTAGTAATCGATCTCATCAAGAACCTGGAAACTGCCTGCATAACTAACAATGCAAGAGATCAAGAAGTCTTTAGAAACTTTTTCATTAACATTATCTTGTGGCATGTAAGTCTATTTATATACCTAAAATCCTTAGTGGTAAAAGTTGCATTTAACGAGTTTAGTTCTAACTGTCTGTTTACTGATCTGAGGCTAGACTGTTTCCTTTTTGGTAACTGTTTTTGTTTGTTTTTCTGTTTAAAGATTTTATCTGGGAATTTAAATACCTTTTTGTTCAGCGCAATTGCATGTTAGAAAACCTAGAATTGCATACAACACCTTGGTCATCCTGTGAGTGCCTGTTTAATGATGATAAACGGGCAATACAATTTAAAACAAAATTTCAAAACAGCGCGCCATCGTTGGTGGAGATGTCAGACTTGGCAACACACTTGGAAAATAAGTGTTCAGGTGAGAGCTTTGTTACATCACTATTGCTAGTTTTCTTATAAAATAAGAAGTTACTATTTGTAGGAAAAATATTTAAATGTAAAAGCAAAAGATAGATATTTAGCAAATATCTAAACCAGATATTGGCAGTTTCTTAGGTTTTTGCCTCAGTATTTTGAGGTTAATTTGTAATTGTTTGTTAGTAATCATCTAAAATTTTTTGTGAACAGTTTCTAGCAGTCCATCCTTTAATAAATCAGAAAAATGACTCTTAGCTAGAGCCATTATTGAGATATTTTATCAAGCCACTAAGCTGTCATCTAGACATGGTTGTTAATATTTTAGCATTTATAAAAGCTTTAAAATGTACTTACTGCTTTGTAAAATATAATAATACACTTTCTGAACTTAACATGTGTATGTGTATACGTGTGTATATGAAATTGGTCATCAGAAGTGTACTGCACAGAATTTTTTTAATGAATTTTACACACACAGATGCTTTTCAATAAGTAGATACTACTCAAGCCCTTTGTTTTAAGTGAAGTAACACAAAGGTGTTACTATTGAATGATGCAGAATGCATCAAGAAAAGATGGAAGGAATACACAGAGTCATTGTACTAAAAGGAAATGGTTAATGTTTAACCATTTCAATAGATACCATATGAACAAGAGCCAATGATACTCAGAGAGGAAGTCCAAAATGCATTGAAAGAAGTGGCAAAGAACAAGGCAGCAGGAATTGATGGAATAAAAATTGAAATCTTTCAAGAAAGTGAGGCAGCACAAGAGGCACTCACTCATCTCTGCCAAGAAATTTGGAAGACAACTAT
>NW_006408864.1:1694448-1697338 GCF_000296735.1 Chrysochloris asiatica | reverse complement strand
CCCCATCACCCATGTTAACATGTGCCTGTCCTTTGATGTTGTTGCTAGGTTGCCATCGAGTCATAGTGACCCTGTGCAACAGAACAAAACACTGCCAGAACCTGTGCCAACCTCATTGTTATGTTTGATTCCATTGCTGCTGCCACTATACCAATCCATCTCATTGGGGGTCTTCCTCTCTTTCTCTGATCCTCCACTCTACCTAAGTGAACTGGTCTTTCCTGATAATATGTCTGAAGTATGAGAGACAAAGTCTCATCATTCTGGTTTCCAAGGAATATTCTGGCTGTACTTCTTCCAAAACAGATTGATTTGTTGGCAGTCCATGGTACTTTTAATATTCTCCTCCAGCACCGTAACTCAGTTGCATCAATTCTTCTACAGTCTTCCTCATTCACTGTCCAACTTTCACATGCTTACAACATTATTGAAAATACCATGGCTTGGGTCTGGTGCACCTTAGTCCTCAAACTGACGTCTTTGCTATTCAGCACTTTAAAAAAGGTCTTGTGTAGTACATTTGCCTAATGCATACAATACTTGTCCTTTTGTGATTGACTAATTTCACTCAGCATAATGTCTGCCTGGTTCATCCACATTGTGAGGTGTTTTGCATCTTTATCGTTGTTTTTCAGCCTTGCATAATATTCCATTTTGTGTATGTACCAAAGTTTAACTATTCTGTTGATGGGCACTTAGACTGTCTCCATCTTTTTGCTTTTATAAATAGTGCTGCAGTGAACATGGGTGTGCATTTACAGACGTGTAACAGCTCTTGAGGATGTATACCAAGTAGAGGCTTGCTGGGTCATTTCTGGAGTCCTGGTGTGGCTCTATGGGTGACTGGACTGAAAAGTCAGTTTGAATTGCAAGATTGGAGGTTAAGCTCACCAGCCACTTCTTGGATATTCTGTACAGGGTCTCTATGGGTTGGCACTTAACAACAACAAGGTATTTCTATTTACAACTTTTTGAGAAAGTGCCACACCATTTTTTACAATGGTTCTACCATTTTACAGTCTCACTAGCAATGTAGAAAGGTCCCAGTCTCTCCACATCCTTGCAGAATTTGTTTCCTGGTTTTTTTTGTTTTGTTTTTGAGCTTTGCTATTAATGCTGGAGTAAGATGATGTCTTGTCCTTTTGATATGTATTTCTCTAATGGCTAATGATCATGAGCATGTCTTCATGTTTGTTGGCCACCTGAAAGACTTTGGTGAAGTGTTGTTCATGTCATCTGTCCATTTTTCAGTTGGATTCTTTGTTGTCTTCTTGTTGAGACACTGAAGTATTCTATACATTTCAGAGACTAGTTTGTCTGATAAGCTGTCTACAAACATTTTCCCCAGTCTGTGGGTTCTCTTTTTTCCTTTTGGTGAAATTCTTTGATACACATAAGTGTCAATTTTTAAGAGGTCCCAGTTATCTATTTTGTCCTCTGTGTGTGTGTTTTCAGTTACGTCTGATAGTGCTTGATGCCATGGACCAGATCACCTATGTTTGTCTGTATGTTTTCATTGACGATCTTTATGGTTCTAGGCATTACATTTATGTCTCTAATCCCACATTGAGTTCATTTTTGTGGATGGTGTGAGTTATGGGTCTTGTTTCATTTTTCTGCATGGAGATTTCTAATTTTTCCAGCACCATTTGTTGAAGAGATTATCTCTTCCCCAGTTAATGCCATTTGATTCTTTGTCACAGATCAGTTGACCATAAATAGATAAATTTACTTCTTCGTTCTTAATTCTGTTCCATTGATCTATGTGTCTTTCATTGTACCTGTACCAACCTGTTTTTACAACTGTGGTTGTGAACCGAGAAGATGCTTTGTAGTATTTTGGTGTTTTTAATTTATTGAGGTTTGCTTTGTGATCATCGTATAATTTGTTCTGGAAAGTGTTCCATGGAGTACCGGAGTACCGTGCTTTCTTATAAACTATATGGGATAAAATTAACAACAGCAACCAAAAAACTAGATAGAAACCTTAGTGGACAGTGAGTTTATGTTAAGGGAGGAAGGAAAACTCTGAAAAGTAGGATAAGAACAGTGTAGAAACTGCTGAATCGGTGTATGTTTTAGTATCTAATGCTGTTACAGTAAAAATACCACAAGTGGATGGATATCTTTAAGAACCAGAAATTTATTCTCTTACAGTTTTGGAGGCTAGCAGTCCAAATTCAGAGCACCAACTCTAGAGAAGAGTCCTTGTCTCTTTTCAGCATCTGTAGGCCCAGCATTCCTTGGAGTTCTTCATGTGGCTTGGCCACCAATCTTACTCTGGATCTAGGAGGCTCACAGTGTAGGGCCCTCAGGTCCAAAGGATGCCCTCTACTCCCGGTTCTTCTGTCTTGATGGTGGTAGTGGGTCCCTTCTTCTCTTCTCAAGTTTCTCTCCTCTTATTACTTACTTGTAAGATAAAAGGCATTGCATACCACATTCTTGTGAATCTCCATAAATTATATCAGGGTGCAAATGGTTTTAATGGTGGTGTAATGGAGTCTGAGGAGTCCTGATGTGGTTCTGTGGGTTAATACATTGGACCGCAAGGTCAGTTTAAACCACAAGGTCATTAGTTCAAATTCATCAGCTGTTCCTCAGAAACCCAATGTAGGGTCACTATGAGTCAGAACTGACTTGATGGCACTTAACAATATTAACTTCCGTCACCACCACCATCCCACCCTTAATCCTCTTTCTGGTTTACCACATCAAATACATCACTGGGGAGAGCTACATTTCAGCTGCTAGCCAACCCTGGAGGATCCTGGCCCAGTCAAGTTGGCATAAAACCCGTATGAATTTGGGAAAATTGGAAGTGGTCAAAAATGAAATGGAACGCATAAACATCGATATCTTAGGCATTAGTGAGTTAAAATGGACTGGTATT
>NW_006408864.1:1678873-1687363 GCF_000296735.1 Chrysochloris asiatica | reverse complement strand
CACAAAGGTATTTTAGCTTTAAAATTGTTGTTAAGTGCCATCAAGTCACTTCCGACTCATAGCTACCCTGTGTAGTTCAACCACCAACCTTGTGGTTAGCAGTCCAGTGCTTACCCTACAGCGAGCACCACACCAGGAGAGTAAAATAGTGAAAATAACTAGATAAATCTGTACAATTCTAGTGGAAAATAATTTTTGCTAAATTGCGTACAAGAAGACCATTCCAATTTAAGAGGGAAAAAAGGGAGCTCCAAGTTGGCTAATTACAATGAGGTTTATAAAGGGAGGAGGAGAGAGAAAGTTGAACTATTGGCTAATCTTACCTGAGATCAACTGATACCTGATTACTTGGTGGTCGCTGGCCTGGCAGCTAAGCATTTGTCCCTTCACCCACCTACAGCCATGGGACCTTCTGAAATTTAAAATTAAGTGAGCCTAGAGTCTTTTATTAAATCACTAAGTAATGGTTTTATTATTGACTGGCCTCTGAAGGGGCCAAGACAGAATAAAACTGGGATCAGGAGTTTTGAGGTTCCTATCGAAACTCAGCTAGTGCTGTGCAGTCCAGTCTGACTCAGAGGGACTCCAGAGAGGAGAGCAGAACTGCTCCCCAGGGTTTCTGTGACTTGACAGGAGCGGACAGCCTCAGCTTTCTCCTCAGGAAAAGCTCGTGGGGTTTGAACCACCAATTTTGCAGTTAGCAGCCCGATGCTTAACCCATGGTTATTAGATAAGAAAAGCCTCTTAAAATCAATGTAAAATATCTATTTTTAATTTTTAAAAATTGTTCCATAGCTTACAGATGGCCAGGATGATGATGATGGGCAGGAAATTGGAAAACAAAAAAAACAACTTAATTAAAAAGAGAATTAACTAGTTGTATGTCTTTTCAAAGTAAAGAATAGTGGGACAATTCACCTATTTGGCTTTTGATGGTGGCAAATCAAGACAGAAGATAGGGATAGGAGAGACAGCATATTAGTTGTTTCATGTGTTTAAAGCAATTTCTCCTAAAAGACTTATTAAACTTACCAGCCAGTAGGGAGAAAGAAGACATCCATCTGTTCATTCAAAATAGCCAAATGAATCTTCACTCTCAATTGCAGGCAGGTCACCTTTCCTTTCTAGGGTAAACACTGAAGCCATTATGTCATAAGTATGGGTGAGATCATCTAGGAAAAGAATACAGAAGAGCAGCCCAAGAACAAAGCCCAGAGTGTGTACTTTACTGTAAAGTGACTGCAAATCAACTCTGTAGTTAGCAAGGTTGATGGTTCAAGCTCACCAGCTACTCCTGAGAAACCATATACAAGGTCACTGTGGGTCAGAACTGCCTCAAAGGCATTTAACAACAACAACATACATTAATATGACAATTTTGGTCCTAAAATACGTATTTATTTTTGTTTACCTTTCATAGGAATGGTTCTAATCAAAGCCCAGATTTTAGAGCTGGTGTTTCCTGTTAGAGCAGCCCAGAAGAGGCAGATAACACTAAATGCTCAGAGTACTTTGAAGAATATTTTTGATTCTCTTCCCAACATTATATATTCCGGCTGTGCAAAATGTGGATTGGAGCTGGAAATTGATGAGAACAAGATCTACAAACAGTGTTTCAGCTGTTTGCCATTTGCAATGAAGAAAATATACTATAGGTAAGCTAAGTAAGCCCACTAAATGACAATGTTTATTATTGTTGCACTGCGAATGGAAAAAAAAGTTGTACCTTCTAACTCTTAGTTTCTTACCAAAACTAACTGGAGCTAATCTAAGAGAGTAAGAGACAAATAGCAAAAAGTGCCCAGTGATAGTAATTGGATTTTTTTTTTTTTTTAAATCCACACTTGGGAGACTTTACTGTTTTCAAGCAGTTGTAATTATAGAAAAAGAAATATGTTTTTAACCAAGATCTAAATAATTCATTAAAAAAAACCCTCATTTTTCCACTTTACATGTAGTTGGAATTTAAAGGTTAAAATTGTTAAATGGTCTTACCCCTCTGTATTATTGTGGAACCTAGTAAGGTGTTTGGCCTCTCTGTGCCTCAGTTTTCTTATCTTCTTCACATGAGAAATTAAGGCTAGCCAATGTTCTTTGGTAAAATTTCTAGCCAATTCAGTGAAAAATACATTGCTTTTCAAATGATGAATGTTCAAAGTCTTGGACAACCATTTTCTTTTCTCCTTATAAATAAAATGCCTTTAGAATATAGCACTCGATGTTTTAGGTTCTTTTTTATTTTTTCTAAATACTGCAGTATCTAAAAACTAAATATATCTCTTACTCACTTACTGACTACCTCATTATCTGACATTTCATGTTCACAACAATAGTAAACAGTCGACTGTCTATTTTCCCCTTAACAACTTACGGCTAGCAGTAATGAACACTGACCGTGCTGGTTAAGGTTATGCGTCAGCTTGGCCAGGCACAATTCTCAGTGGCTTGGCAGTTACTGTAATGACAGAATCTGGAAGGTGTGTAGTGAAGTAGTCATCCTCTATGTTACGGTCTGATGTAGTCATCCTCCATTTGTGCATAATGCTAATTTTCACATAATGACCTGGTCTTTGGACCCTAACCATGTTGATAAAGTGACAGGTGGGTGTATAAATATATTCATATTATTGTGGCAAATTTAGTAAAGTTTACTGAAGCTTAGTCCATAAACCTCATTTCCCTTCACAGATATGTTTGTTATAAATAAGTATATTAGTTACGTTTTTATTTTGGACATTGCTTTTATGAAAAAGAAAATGGAATTAAAGATGCATGGTATGTATGTAACATATAATTAATGAAAATTAATTTCTTAGTAATAGTTAGATTCCTTATAGAGTATATATACAATAAAATCTGTAAAATTCAGAACCTGTGTAAGGCAGAAGCCCGTCAGAGAATGAAAATTCAAGTGGTTTCCATTAATAGAGAGTAATAGAAAGCTGGCTAGATAGCAACCTGTAAAAGGCAGGAATTTTTTGAGACCCAGAAAAACAAGGCAGTCCCATCAGGTTCGGACTTTCATAGCTTTCCGTGTATATTTTTAGATCACATATTTTATATCATTCCAAATGTTCTGTTCAGTGTCGTTTGTGGAACAGAAATGTTACCCAATAAATAGCCCTACTGAAGAAGAGAGCCTTTGTACCTTCAGTGTAAAGAATAACTACAGGAGAAGGACTTTGGAGATCACTCACCCCAGTAGCATAGTAGGTTACCAGTTGGGCTGCTAATGTCACAAGGTCAGAGTTTGAATGTATAGGCTGCTCCATGGGAGAAAGATGAGGTTTTATGCGTCCACAGAGGTTTGCTGCTGTTGTTTCGTGCCATCTAGTTGATTCCAACTCCTAGAGACCCTGTACAGGGTTTCCAAGGAGTAACTGGTGGGTTTAAACCACTGACCTTACGGTGTACAGCCTAATGCTTATCCTGCAGCACCACACCAGAAGCCCCCAATCCACTCACACGGAGGTGTACAGCCTTGGAAATCCTATACACAGTCACAATGAGTCTGACCAACTAGATGGCACAGTATCTGTGAAGTATTTCATTGTTGTATTGATTTGTGTTTTCCTTTGCCCATTTTTTAATTGGATAATACTTTTATTATTATTATTTTTCAGTTGTAAGAGTTTTATTTGTGGTTTTGTATATTCTGGATATAAATATTTCCTCTCATTCTGTGGGTTGTCTTTGCATTTTCTGTATGATATCATCTGCAGCACAAATATTTTTATGTTTGACATAGTTTAATTCCTCTTTTTCCTTTTGTCTCTTGTGCTTTAGATATCATGTCTAAGATACCACTGCCTAAGCCAAGATCATGGGGATTTACTCCTCGACTTCCTTTGTAGGAATTTTATAGATTTAGCTTTTAAAACTGTGATCTGTTTAGGTCCATAATCTCTATGGAGTTAGTTTTTTTATATGGTGGTCTGAGGTAAAGGTCTAGTTTCTTTTGCATGTGAAGGTGCAGTTATCCCAGCACCATTTGCTGACAGGACTGTTTTTGCCGCCACAGATTGGTCTAGGCATCTTTGTTGAAAGTGTATTTTCTTTCTGTTATGCTAAAATCTTAATTTCCTTGAGGGGAGGAACCAGATCTGAGTTCTTTACAAATATACATCCAGTGCTTAGCACATTGCTTGGTACATAGTAGGTATTCAGTAGGTATTTACTGAGAGAATACCAGCCTTAGGAAAGAGCATAGAAAATATAAAAAAAGACTTCAAATCATCAGGTGAGTAAGAGGGGCACGGAGATTTTAGGGGGAAATCATTAGTCATACTCTAGCCCTGTTATGGAGTCCTGGTGTGGAGCTGCAGGGTAATGCACTGGACCGAAAGTTAGTTTGAGCCGCAAGGTCAGCAGTTCAGACCCACTAGCCGCTCCTTGGAAACCCTATACAGGTTTGCTACTTGTTTGTATCTGCTTCTTAATTTTTTTCTCAAACAATTTGCTTTTAAAAAAATAATAATTTAGGTAATATATAGCCATGATTAAAATGCAAACAATAAAGGAAGGTATAAAATAAAAAGTCTTCTTTCTCATCTAACCCCTATAACTTTAATGCTGTTTCCAGGTTTGAGTGACATTTTTTATATGTCCTTCAGTAATGTATTTGGCTTATTATACTTGCACATGTATATCCCTTTCTTGAAAAACTGCATCAGTGGAATTCTTAAAACTCAACAACACAAAGACAATTAAAAAATACAAAAAAGACTTGAATGGACACTGCCAAAGAACAAATGAGTGATTGTTGTTGTTAAGTGCCATTGAGTCAGTTCTGATCCATAGCAACCCTGTATAGAGTTTCCAAGAAGCGGTTGGTGAGTTTGAACTGCCAATCTTGCGGTTCGAATTGACTTTGCAGTCCAGTGCATTAACCCAGAGCAGTACACCAGGACTCCCAAATAGCTAATAAGTATGTGAAAATACACTCATAACTAGTAATTGTTGTTGTTAAGTAGCCTTGAGTCAGTTTCTACTCATAGCAGCCTTTTATAACATACATGACAATATCACCTAGACTCAACCCAGACATGGAAGTATTCAAAGTGAAACAGAACTACAAAACTGAAAATGGAGAACCAGAGATACAGCTGCAACACCAACAAAAAAAAGTAACCCATAAAGTAAAACAGGGAATAATGTAGTTACAGAACTTCCAAATGAAGAGGAAATCAAGTAGATTTCAAGAAAGAAAGACATAAATAAAAATAAACCTAACTGAAACCCTAAAAATGAGGCCAAACCTTACTCCTAGCCCTAGACCAACCCTTACCCCTAACACTAACCCTAGTCCTAACCATAACCCTAACACTAACCAAACTCCTAGAACTAGCCATAGTCCTAACCCTACCTAGCCCTCCTTATTCCTACCCACTCCCCCAAAAAAGAATTAAAATTAAGGTTGCATAAAAACCGAGTACATTTTCGGTGAGTAGGGTAGGATAGTGGAGTAAGTAGTTGCTCCCATGTATCCACTTGCTAGTAACCCACTGAACAGTGAATAAAAATAAACACAAACAGATCACAGAGCTACAGACAGCAGCTGAATGTTGGAGAGTCAAAGTGAATCCAGAAATGGGGGAGGAGGCAGAAGCTGAAAGATTCTAGCTGCTGACATCTGGAGAACTCAGTTTATAGCAGCATTTTGAAACCGGGATGACAACATGCTGAACAAAAGAACTTTAGATGGTAGCTAAACTGGCTGTGGACTTGTGTTTTTCTGGAAACTCAGGAAGGTCTACTCTTATTTTGGTGGCACCAATTGGTTGTGGGAGGTCATGAACCACACACTTGGAAAGGGCACAAGGAGGCTGAGGGGCTGGGGGGAATGCTGTTGGATCTTAGTGAGACCCGAGGCTAGTGCCCATAAGATTCAGATTCACTGGGAAAACACATTAGACAGGCAGCACAGTGGAAAACAACTGGCTCCCTGCCCACAGCTGACATGGTGCGAAAGCCTGTATGGGATCTCCTCTGAGGGAAGGACATAAAGTGCTCCCCCCTCATCTCTAGAAATCCAAGCTTACCACTTCATCAACATTGGTGGTCAACAGAAAAATCCCACACAGGAACAGTGTGCCAGAGGGAAAGGCTTACCCCACATCTATAAAGGAAAGGGAAGCAACACAGCCCCAGGTGTGCAGTATTGGCTCACAGCCAAACCTCGGAAGACACAGGGACAGTAACACACCATCAAAGTCACCCACCTTAAAAAGAACCAGTCAGAGTAAGCCAGAGACTGTAAACTTTAAAATGCCTCAAAAGACAAGAATAACAAAGACAAAACCTCAGACTGAACTCGAGTCAGTGCTGGAAAAAGCTAAGGACAAGAGTACCCTCTAGTGGAATTTGGAGAAGATAGTAGAGGTAAATCTAACATATTAATGATTCCCTTTCAGAATATCAAACATCTCACATTCAACAAAACTATGAAAAAACAAAATCACAAAAGATGGAAGACCCAATCAACAGAAAAATATGAGGAAGAAAAATTTTCTCCTATGGAGAAAAGGACATTTGGAAAAATAGAAAACATTCAGACAGTAGTGTTAAATGCATTTAAAGAAAGCAAAGCAAAACTAACAAAAAACAGGCTAACAGAGATCAGAAACAGATTAAGGAACAAAATGAGAAACTCAATAAGGAAGCTGAAAATAAAACACACAAAGAGAATTACAGGAACTGAAGACTAAAATCACTGAATTAGAAAATCTTTCCAGAAAAGCATTCAATAGAGTCAAACAGAAGATAAAGTGAAGTAGAAGACAGGGTAACAGAACTTACTGAGTCTCAAGAGAAAAAAACAAAAGAAATCCAAATGGAAATGTGGAATTCCATTAAGAAATCTAATTGGGTGTCCTGGTGTGGTGCTGTAGGATAAATACTGTACTGCTAACTGAAAGGTCGGTGGTTCAGACCCACCAGCTGCTCCTCAGAAACCCCATACAGGCTCACTATGAGTTAGAACCAACTTAACAGTGTTAGAATTATTGGAATTCCAGAGCACCATGATTATATAGGCATAGAAAGATTGTTCCAAGAAATACTCAGAGAATTTCACAAACCTGAACATGGAGCCAAGCCTGCAAATAAATACAGAATGCTACACAGACTCCATTTAAAAGAAATGCAAAGAGGTCCATCCTGAATCACATTCTAATAAACTTCCTGAAACCCAAAGACAAGGAGAGAACTAATATAGCAGTGAAAGAAAAGCACACTGTACCAAGGGATCTTCATAACAATTAGTACAGCTTTCTCCCAAGAAACCTAAGAGGCCAGAAGACAGTGGAGCAACGTGTGTAAAATAGTCACTGAAAACAATTGCCAGCCACAAATTCTCTATTCACCTTTGTATAGTCAATAAAACACAAACAAACATCTTAGTCATTGGTTTTGCAAAATTCTTTTATGCAATCCAGCATCATTTCTGTCACTAAGACTATATTTTCCAACTACTAATCCCTCCTCTTTTTTTCCCACTTTCCCATTCCAGTCACCATTAATTATCAGTACAGCTTAATTGCATTTAAAAAAAAATCAGTTTCATGCTGAAGAAGTTGGTTGTTGTTAAGTGCCACCAAGTTGGCTCTGATGCATAGTGACCCTGTATAGGATATTTGTGGGAACAGAAAGCCTCATCTTTCTCCCATGGAGTGGCTAGTGATAGAATTCTTCTGTTTCTTTATTACTAGCTTTAATGGTTGTTGCGTACACTTGAATAGTAATTTTAATTAGTTTTCCTTGTAGGCATATGGATATTATTCTATCACAGACAGCATTACATTTCAAGATAGTTCTTGAAATGTTCTTTCTGAAAATGAATGTGATACCCTTCCTCCTCAATTGATCATTCCCGGCATAGTAAACCATATGAATGTTTGATTCAAAATGGTCAATACTAGTCTATTTCAGCTCACTAATGCCTAGGATATCAGTCTTTATACATCCCATTTCATTTTTGGTGACTCCCAGTTGTCCTAGGTTTATAATTTGTATGCTCCACATTCTCATTATTAATGGATATTACAGCTGTTTCTTCTTTTTTGAGTCATGCTCCCTCAACAAATGAAGATCCTCAAAGCTTTGCTCCACCCATGTCATTAAGGTGGGCTCTATTTTGATAGAGCCAATTGTATTTCGAGTGCCTTGCAGTCTGAGGGGTGCATCTTCTGGCATGATATCAGACAATTGTCTGCTGCTGTTCATAACGTTTTCAGTGGCTAATCCCTAACATATGGACTGCCCCTTTCTTCTTCCTAGTCTGTCTTAGTCTGGAATCTCTACTAAAACCTGTCCACCATGAGTGACTCTGCTGATATTTGAAATACAAGTGGAATAGCTCCCAGCACCCCAGCAGTATGTAATCCACCAGAGTACAACAGACAGAATGAGTAGTAGTGCTCCTTCATGAATACAAATTCTAAAATTGTCAACAAAAATGTAGGCAACAACATAACCACACTTGCAGATAAT
>NW_006408864.1:1668739-1678363 GCF_000296735.1 Chrysochloris asiatica | reverse complement strand
AGAAGCAATGACGCCAGAGATGGTGGCAGAGACAATGATGTGGAGAGATGGAGCGGCTGGGGACTCTAGACCCAGAGAGGGAGAAGGGCTGTGTGCTGATGACCGGGGAGCAGGCTTGCAGGGTATATACCCTTTGGTTGGTTGATGATGCATGGTGGGCATTGTAACAATGGCAATGAAACGATATACGATCGGATGGATGTAAAGCTAATGTTCTCCCATGTTATAACTATCACATAATTCACAATAAAACATTTAAAAAAAAAATGTAGGCAACAGAATCCAACCATTTAACAAATAAATTCTACACCATGATAAGTGGAATTCATACTAGGAGAACTAGATGGTGCCTGGCTACCATTACTGACTATTCTGACCAGGGTCATAATTGTTGATGTGAAGTGCCATAGAGTCAATTCCGACCCATAGTGACCCTGTATAGGGTTTCCGAGGAGCAGCTGGTGAGCTTGAACCGCTGACCTTGCAGTTCAAACAGCTTTGCAGTCTGGTGCATTAACCTATAGCACCACACCAGGACTCCAGGGTCATAATTATTGTTGTGAAGTGCCGTCGAGTCAGTTCCGACCCATCGCGACCCAGATGGTCCCAAATAGAATGGGAGGGAAATACAGACCAAAACTCAGACTCTTACAAAAGGCCAGACTTGCTGGACCAGTAGGGACCAGAGGACTCCCTGAGATATATCAACCTGAGATAGTCTTGAACTGAAACTATCCCCTGAGATCATTTTTCATGAAATAAAGGATACAATCCAACAGCGCAGTGTTCTACTAAAAAGCCATCTATAGTAGATCAAAGTGTCAACATTTATTCTTAAGTAAAGATGAGAAGATACTGGGGCAGGGAAGTTAGAGTACTGGAAAAGAAGCAACCAGAACACAACAGAATGTTGACACATGATGAAAATGTAACTGATGTCATTGAACAATTGGTATAGAAATTGTCTTACAGGAACCTAATCACTATACTTTCAGTATTATTTTTATAAATCCAATGTTTTTTACAAATATAGTACATGTAAGCATTTCTTTAATTTGAAATCTTATTTGAAGGTCATGTGTTGTTTATTCTTTTTTAAGGCCAGCTTTAATGACTGTAGTTGATGGACCACATAATATTTTCATCCAAGTGCAATCAGAGGTGATAGAGAAGATTCTTCTCAACATTTCTCCTGACTGGCTCGACAAAGTTATAGGTAATTGCAAGAATAACGTATTTTAGAAGGATCAGCACAAGGCTGGTACCTATGAGGAGGAGGTTAAAGATAGCCCAGATGTTCAGCTGTTCTAAGATACGATACCGGTCCATAATCTCTGATACCAACCACCACCCCTTCCCTCAGTATATTCCCTCTTGCCCCAGTTAGCTGTCATGTTTCACAGAACTCACAACTGTCAAGGAAATGGCTCACGTAGTTGTGATGGTTGGCAAGTCCCAAGTCCATAGTTCAGATGCCAGTCTGGCGGATTCCCTTCACCCACATGGTCTTAGGAGTTGAGGAACCCAAGTCACCAGGCTGTTGATGCACACAGCTGTGGAAGCTGGCAAATCAGTTGTGCTCAGTTGACAGGCCACACATCCCACAGACTGGAAGACAGACAGATATCCGGAACAAGAGAGTAAACGTTGCCAGATCATTCTTATATAATGAACACAAACCATGCCACCAAGGAAACTAACAGTGGTGATTTCAGTCACATCCTGTAGTAAAGTGGGGGCATCCTTAATCCCACCGTAATTCTTAATCACATCTTTGTTGTTAAGTGCCATCAAATCGGTACCAACTCACAGTGACCCTATATAGGCTGTAAATCTTTGCAGGAGCAGAAACTATCTTTCTTCCATTTTCACATGCATATGAAGTGCTTAAAATACTATGGCTTGGGTCCAGTATACCTTAGTCTTCAAAGTGACATCTTTGCTCTTGAACACCTTAAAGAGGTCCTTTGCAGCAGATTTGCCCAGTATATCACTTGATTTCTTAACTGAACCTTCCATGAACACTGATTATGGATCCAAGTGAAATGAAATCCTTGACATCTTCAATCATTTCTTTGTTAATCATGATGTTGTTTATTGGTCCAATTGTGAGGATTTTTGTATTTCATACTGAACACTGTTGTCTTTGATCATTAACAGTAAGTGCTTCAGTCCCTCTTCCCTTTCAGTAATCTAAGTTGTGTCATCTGTATATTGCAACTTGTTTGTTGAGCCTCCTTCAGTCCTGGTGACACGTGTTCAAAAGGCATTCTCTTAGTCTCTGTACAGGTTCCACATGAGCACATTGAAGTGTTCTGGAATTCTCATTCTTCACAATGTTATCCATAGTTTGTTATTATCCACATAGTCAAATGCCTTTGTGTAGCATGTAGCAAATAAAACACAAGTAAACACCTCTGGTATTTCCTGTTTTGTTTTGTTTTTAGCCAAGATCCATGTGACATCAGCAATGATATCCCTTGTTCCACATCCTCTTCTGAATCTGGCCTGAATTTCTGGCAGCTCTTTGTCGATGTATTGCTGCAACTGTTTTTGAATTATCGTCATCAAAATTTTACTTGCATGTGAAATTAATGATACTGTTGGATAATTTCTGTAGGTCACATTTCAATGGAACTGATGAAAATATGAATCTCTTTCAGTCGATTGGGTAGTTTTCTTTCAAATTTCTTGGCACAGATAAGTGAGCACCTCCAGCTGCATCAGTTTGTTGAAACATCTCGGTTGGTATTCCATCAATTCCTGAGGTTTTGTGTTCGCCAATGCCTTCAATGCAGCTTGGACTTCTTTCTTCTTTACTGTTGGTTCTTGATCATATGCTCTTGAAATGGTTGATCATTGCCAATTCTTTTTGTTACAGTGACTGCGTATTCTATCCATCTTTTTTTTTGTTTTTTTTTTTTTATGCTTCTTGCATTGTTGTTGTTTTTTTTTAACCATAGAATCCTTCAATTTTTCAACCCAAGGCTTAACCTTTTTCTTCAGTTCTTTCAGCTTGAGAAATACTGAGCTTGTTTTTTCCTTTTGATTTTCTAATTCCAGTTCTTTGCATATTTGATTATAACTTTTCTTGAGCATTCCTTTTACATTTTATTTCAGCTCTTACACTTCATCATTTCTTCTAGTTGCTTTAGCTTCTGTGCATTCAAGAGCAAGTTTCAATTCTCTTCTGACATTCTCATATTGGTCTTTTCTTTATATAAAATGATCTATTGCTGTATTCATGCCTAATGTTCTTGTTGTTATCCCACAGTCTGTCTGGTCTTCAGTCATTAGTGTACAGTGTGCCAGTTCTATTCTTGAGATTGTCTCTAAATTCAGGGTGGATATACTCAAGGCTGTGTTTTGGCTCTTGTGGACTTGTTTAATTTTTTTCAGTTTCCTCCTGAACTTGCATCTGAGCAATTGATGGTCTGTTCTGCAGTCATAGCTTTGTTTTGGTTGATAATGCTGAGCTCCGTCAGCTTTCTACAGATGTTTATGTATTGCATATGGGGAGGTCCACATATATAGTCTATGTTGTTGCAAAAGGTATTTGCAATGAATACATCATTAGTTTTGCAAAATTCTGTCATACAGTCATCATCACTTCTGTCACTCTGGCTGCATTTTCCAACTACTGATTTTTCCTCTATGTTTCCAATTGCATCCCATCCACCAGTAATTATTAATGTATCTGATTGCATGTTTCATCAATTTCAGACTGCAGAAGTTGGTAGAATTCTTCAGTTATTCATGTATGTAATAAAACACATATGGGGGACTATTACCAAACACCTCACAGTATTGGTATTTGAGTTTGAAAGATTAAAACCCAAGATTAGGTCCATTGGTGTAAATGTAGTTCATAAAGTTTCGATTCTACATCCTAGTTACATGAATAGTGCCTGGGGTCTTAAAAGCATGCAAACTGCCATCTAAAAAAGAACTGTTGATCTCTACCCACTTAGAGCCAAAGAATAACAAGGAACCCAAAGGCTTAAAGAACAACATAGACTACAATACTGTTGTTAAGTGCCACGATAGTGTACGCGAACCACAGCTTCGTCTACCCTGAGACTAGGTCTAGTTGATGCCCAGCTACCACTACTGGCCACAATAGATGGACCATGATAAAATGGGAGAGAAATATGGACCAGAACCTCAAACACCTTAAACCACCACAACAAACCAGACCTACTGGACTGGTTAAAACTGGAGGATTCCTTAAGATGATTTCCCTGAGATACTCTTTAAAACTTGAACCAAAACTAGCCCCTGAGGTTGCCACCTTTTAGCTAAATAGCAGATTTTCTCACAAAGTAAAGAATATTTACTCATGCTACAAGTACTGTGCTACTTTAAAAAATCATTTATATGAGGCCAAATAGTCAACAGTTAACTTGGAAACAAAGATGAGAATATAAGGGGTCAGAGGATCTCAATTGGTGGAAATGGGACAGCCACAACAGAAACAATGAGCATGGTCCCATTTTGTGGAGAATGTAACCCGTGTCACTGAACAACTTATGTGAAAATGGTTGACTGGGAACCTGAACTTCTGCATACATTTTCACTGAAAAACCAATGACGTATCATTTAAAAATGTGTTAAAATAAAGCCTTCTTTCATGCTTGAGTGGTGGCCCTGTCTCCCCACCACCACAGTGGAGCCCGTGTTCTGGTCTGTCTCTCTTTAGAGGCACCTGTCTCTCCTTATGGTTCAGGCTCCTTGAATGTGGCACTACTTCATCTCTGATAGGTTAAAAATTGTTTTTGATTTTCTAAATGCACTCAGCTTTTTCTTGTTTGGATGAGTGTGATTGTCCAGCTTTTTGCATCCTAATTGGAAACCTCTTTTCTTCATCTCATTTTCATTCTTTGGACGATTCTTTTTCTTTTCTTCTTCATTTTTTGCACAATGTAAATGAGTGCTCAAATCTCAGAGAAGCACCATTCTCATATCAAGTATACATACATCCATGCCTCAGCAGTGCACAAGACAGCCAGTTTATACTTCTAATATTAATTAGATTGTAAGCACAAGTGAAAACATGGGCACTGAGCTCACTTATGTCACTAGTGATAAACTGACCGTCCAGATAGATCATCTCTCAGTGCTAGAATGTTCAATTACCACAGAGAATTCTTACATCTCCGAAAGTGTGCCATTGGCCCTGTGGCAGCCTATAAACCCCAGTGCAGCCTGGGAACAGAACTGTTCAAGTGTAATCCATAGTGCTTTTCAGTCTAGTATTTAACTACCTGATACATAACTTAATTAGATGTCCTAAAAAAATAAGACAGTAGGACAAATGCAAAATAAACTGGCACATTTACCTATAATTTCAGTATATTTACTGTACTGAGATTTGATTTTCACTCACAGATTCTGTCATATAAATGATGGTGGTGGTGGTGGTGGTTATGTGCCGTGGAGTCGGAACCAACTCATAGCAACCGTGTTCAGGGTTTCCGAGGCTAGAAATCTTTACGGGAGCAGAAAGCCTAATCTTTCTCCCACGGAACAGCTGGTAGTTTCAAACTGCTGACCTTGAGGTTTGCAGCCCGATTCATAACCACTATGCTAATAAACATATGAAAATATAATCCTTTATGAGTACTATAGATTGGATAAGTATAAAAGTACTTTTCTGATAAAATTCCTTTCTGTTTCAGTCCTAGCTGAGGTATACCATTTTAGTTCTTTATTATATTGTTTAAGAAGCTAGTCATAACTATGCCATATTAGGAAATGCTGTGAACCTGCCAAGTGCATTCTTTTCATGTTCGGAAATTGTTTGACATTATTATAGAGTTCCTTGTTCAACTTATGCCTAGAAAGAAAAGGTCTAGGAAGAGAATATTAAGATGGGTTTGGAACTTGGAAAGCTAAAAAACAATGAAAGAATGTTTGTATTTCCATTAAGCTGGGAATGCTCTTAACAACGGTGTGTTTCCATCTTCCACAGTACCCTCCTCAGGCATCACCTACAGGATGGTGGCAGCGGACTTGCTCCATGCCTTGTTGGCACCCAGTGGGACACCTTGCCTTCTGAAAATTCAGAGCCTTTTTGTGTTAGATGAAAACAGTTATCCTCTGCAACAAGATTTCTACCTCCTGGATTTTTATCCTGATGGCATAAAGCACCATCCTACACCCTGAGATCAGATGAAGAAATTATAGGCAATTCCAGGAAGCATGTCCTGAAAGGAATTGACTTTTGAAAGAAATAAATGACAAGACTTTTGCTTAGGGTTTTAAAATAAATAAATTTTACATATAGAGCTGTGCTAAGTATATAAATTGAAACTTATTTTTCTAAGAAAATTGTATGAGTATTTTGTTGTTGTTGGTGGTGGTGTTCAGTATTGAGACTTTTCTTTCTTTCTAATCTAGTCATAAAGAGGCATTGTGTAGTGTGGTTCCCTAGGAATTAAAGGCTGAGTCATTTGTTCACTGTCTTAATTCAGTTCTCTAACTGTGTTCCTGGTGTGGCACCGTAGGATAAGAACGCAACATCAAGGTCAGCGGTTCAAACTCACTAGTTGGTCTTCAGTGAATTGAATTGAAACCGACTGGATGACACTTAACAAGTATGTTCCATACAGAGGAACCCAGTGGCACAGTGGTTAAGCGCTCAGCAACAAATCTAAAGGTTGGTGATTTGAACCTACCACCTGCTCTGGGGGAGAAAGGTGTGGCAGACTGTTTCTGAAAATACTTCAGCCTTGGAAGCCCTATGGGGCAGTTTTACTGTATCCTGTGGGATCACTAGGAGTCAGAATCAACTCAGTGGCAGCAGGCTTGTGTTGTTGTATGTTCCAGGCACTATACCAAGTACTAGGTTACAGACAGAGGCATTGTCTCAGGAATTCTTTTTATGCTATACTCAGAAGAGCTTAAGTTTATTCAGACTCACCAGCTGCACCTCAGAAGTCCTGTACACAGTCGTCATGAGTCAGAATCAACTCTATGGCACCTAACTGGTTGGAATGGAGACTGGTAGGAGCCCTGAGACTGTTCAGTCACCCTACAGGTCTGGAAATGAACTCAACACAGTGGCTCAATTTTTAGCTAGTTAATAGGTCTCTAAGGGAAATAACATTAGGGAAGTAAAAACACCTTAGAATAACCAATCATTACCCAAGGACCAAGTTCAGAAGGGCTAGGAAAGAGGAGGAATGAAAACAGGAAACAGAAGTACGGAAGAGTTGCTCCTCAAAGTATAGTTGACCTTAATGATGGGAATATGGAGTAAAGCTTTTGGAACCTTTATTTGTTGATGGGGCACAACTCAAAATGAGAAGGAACTGCTGCAAACATCCAGTAATAGCATGAATCCAGGAAAAGTGAAAGTAAAAAATTTAATGAAATACGTTTCATTCTCCAAAAGAGTGTTTCAAGATCTATCTTGAGTACAATGCTGTTGTGACAGGATAGTATCCATAGACCTTGAATGAAGACTGGGTAATAAATACCCCTATTCATATGTTCACACTAATTACTAAAGCCAATGAGGATTAAGTTGAAGAATGCTGGGTAATAAATACTCCTATTCAAATGTTCACACTAATTACTAAAGCCAATGAGGATGAAGTTGAAGAATGCTACCAACTGTTTGAGTCTGAAATTGATCAATCATGCAATCATTTACTGGTGGTTGAAATGTGAAAGAGACAGAAGAAGGATCAGTAGTTGGAAAATATAGTATTGGTGGTAAAAATGGTGCTGGAGGTCACATGATAGAATTTTGCAGGACCAATTACTTATTCATTACAAATCCCCTTTTTCAACAACAGAGAGAGTATACTTGTGGACCTCACCAGATGGAATACACAGGGATCAAATTGACTACATCTGTGGGAAAAGATGATGGACAAGCTCAGTATTAGCCACCAAAATAAGGCCAGGGGCAGACTTGCTCATAAGCAAGTTCAAACTACAGCAAAAGAAAATGAAAACAAGTCTCCAAGTGCCAAAATAGAACTTTGAGTAGGTCCTACCTGAATTTTGAGATCATCTCACGAACAGATTTGATGCATTAGACACTAATCAAAGACCAGGTGTTGTGGGATGTCATTAAGAGCATCCAGGGGAAAAGCAGGATAAAGATGAGGTTTTTCTGCTCCAATAAAGATTTACAGCCTTGAAAAGCCTCTACAGCGTCAGAACTGACTTGATAGCACACAATCACTACCAATTGTTACACACACAAAAGGTTTTTCTCTTGCGCAACTACTAGGTGTCAGCAGCTAAGCACTTAACCATGACTCCTTCAGTATAAGGACCAGAAAATTAGCCAGTGCAGCAGAAAATGCCTCAGCACAGACCCACCTACATATGGGTGCTTGATTTATTACAAACGTGGTACAGGAGGACCAGTGGGGAAAGAAGTCTTTTTAATACATGGTGCTGGGATAATTGGATATCTTTATGGACGTAGAAAGAAGAAACTTAATCCTTTCTCATAGCTCACACGAACACTGATTTCAAGTAGGTTCTAGATCTATATGTGAAAAGCAAAATAATAAAGCATCTAGAAAATAATAAGCGGGTTTTTTTTATCACATGTATTTTTTATTTTATTTTATTGTATACATGTAGCATTATGCCAAAGTTTGATATACTATGAGAATGACCAAGAACACAGAGACACGAAAGGAGTACATGCTGTTGGAAACAGGCTTAACACAAAGTAGCCACAAACCTTCAACTTGTGAAAAACACTATATATGTGAAGTGCAATAAAAGGAGGCAGAATAAAAGGAAGAACACATGTAATCTCCTCCCTCTCATTCATTCCAGAAATGAGATAACACCTTTGTCCAAATAATTCAACTGCATTTGTCTTTGGAGCTAAGTTAAGAATACATGTGGCTATTCTGAATTACTTGAGTGACTAATTTCTTTACATGGGACTGTAGGTATCTGCTAGGCAGTTTAAGGTTCTTCCTTGAAGTATCTGAAAAATCTTAGTAGAGCTAACTGGAGTTAAACGGACATTTACACATCTAGTTTATTCGGCTTAAGGCTTCAGAGGTAGTGTAATGTAACAGAAATTACTGGTTCAAAGCCTGGCTCTAATATTTGACATCTGGATGAACTTGGGGAACTTACCTGACTTCTCCAAACCTCGATTTCTTTGTCTGAAAAAAATGGGAAGAACATTACATACCTCTAGGATGGTTGTCAAAGTAAGTGAGATGCCACTTGTAGAATATCTAGAATTGAGACTGGCCTACTGTGCAGTTTCAATGCCTGTTCACTCACATTTGTTCTCCCACACCTCTGTCCCAGTGCTCGCAGTCCTTTGTGGGCACTGTTGTTGTTAGGTTCTGACTCATAGCGATCTTATGCACAACAGAAGAAAACACTGCCCAATCCTGTGCCCCCATCACTTGAGCCCATTGCTGCTGCTACTGTGCCAATCATCTCATTGGGGGTCTTCCTCTTCTTTAACCCTGCACTGTACCAAGCACGATGTCCATCTCCAAGGACTGGTCCCTCCTGATAACATGTGCGAAGTATGAGAGATGTCAAAATCCTGGCTTCGAAGGAGCAGTCTGGCTGTACATCTTCCAACAGAGATTTGTTTATTCTTCTGGTAGTCCATAGTACTTT
>NW_006408864.1:1628605-1652359 GCF_000296735.1 Chrysochloris asiatica | reverse complement strand
TAACTGATGACATATGGAGGGGATAATAATCAATGTAATGAAACAAGCTATATGAATGGTTGAATGTGAAGCTGATGATGTGCCCTGTAAACTTTTACTCAATCCAAAATAAAAACATTTAAATTAAAAATAAAAAAAAAGAATGTTCCTATCAGCACGTTTATAATAACCCCAAACTTGAAATAACCTCAAAGTTCACCATCAGTAGGATGAATAAATAGTGAAGTGTCACACCATGGAATATTACTCAGCAAGGAACATGCATGAACTATGCCTACACACAAGAATGGATCTCAAAACAGTGTCAGGTGGAGGTAGGCAAATACAAAAGAATTTCCTTTCTGATTCCATACATTAAAAAAAAAAAAAAAACCCTAAACCATACTAGTTACGAAAGAATACTTCTTTTCTGACGCCATACATTACATAAAAGAAAAAAGAAAACCTGAACTATGATATTTGAGTGTTAGGTGGTAAAACTATAAAGAAAAGCAGAATTGATTATTATCAAAATCAAGTTAGTGGTTCTTTTTGGTGGGGTGGGAAGAAGTAGTGATCGAGAAGGGCACAAGGGAAGCTTCTAGGAGGGAAGGCTGGTGTAGCAGTTTCTATGTATTGCTTCTCAGCTCCAAATTCAACCTTCAATATCTGATCTACCATAAAACTAGCTGCTCTTCAGGCCACCCCCACTCATAGGGAGCCCATGTGTGTTATAGTAGAACTGTGATCCATCAATGGCCGATTGGGCTGCAGTGAATTAGTTAAGATGACTTTTATAGCCATTGTTTTTGTAACTTCCACCAAATGACTTTTTCATGATGGTCTGGGTAAGAGAAGGTGGGGGGCAGATGCTGATCAGATTATATGTAGTTTTGTGAGTGATTGGTAACAGGGTTAATTGTGCTTGTAAAACTTGGACATCTAACGAGGGGACCTTCAACTATGCCTAGGTATAAATTGAGCCATCTCAGAAGCAGGGACAGGGGTCTCAGAGCGCATCCTTTGGCCCTGAGTTCCCTGCCCAGGGATCATGCCTCCGGGAGGTGGAGGGCTGTGATACCAGAGGAACATTAGTAGCAGAACCAAGAGCCAGAGCAGGAGACTTAAGGGTGGGCTTCCCTCCCGGGGAGCAAATAAAGCCAAATGTCTTCAGGCAAGAGGCTTACTTGTAGACTGGGGTGTATCCAGGGACTTAATCTGGTAAATGAAATTTGCCAATCCACAGAGCTAGCGTCAAACGCTTTCAGGCTGAGTCTAAGAATGGAGTGGAATATCTTTTGGGCATTTATTGGCAGCCCTTAAAAAGCTTTTTACATTGTCCAAGCAGAGCAGAGGCCAGATCAAGGGGCTGAGGGCCGGAGAGAGACCTTCCTATGGGCACAACTGGGACGAGATTCTTTGAATTGTGGCTTGAGCATTTCTGGTTCTGAATACGAAATCCTCTGACCAAAAATATCAAACTGTGAAGCTGTCCTTTCTCAATATATCTTCCATCTAGGTCCATATACTCCTAAAAGTGGTGTTTCTTTCTCTCTAATCCTTTTCCAAAGAATTCTGTGCTCTTTGATTTACACAATAAAATGGCAGCTTCCCTGTTAACTTCCCTAATAAAGCCCCTAATCACATGGATTTTGAGTTGTGTGTGGCCATTGAAATGGATTACTGGACCCAGCTAAGAAATAGACAGTGCTGTGTGAGGTACGGTTGGTGTCAGAATCAGTAAGGAAGGTTAGAGTGTGGAGACATGTCTGACCTCTGCCCCGTAGGCATTGGCCTTGGACTGATGACTTGGATTCTCCTTCCCAGTTGTAAAGTCAAAGGAGTCAGACAGCACTTCCATGATTTTATCTGAGGTGCTGCTGGATGGACTGAACTTCCAACCTTTCACTTATCAACCAAGTAGATTAACTCTTTGCACCATCCAGGGACCCACTCCACCACAGTGTGACAAAATTTCCTTTACAGTGAATGCGATGCTAAACTTTCCCAGCAGAGGGCGCTGGAGGGACATTCCAGGAGGCCTGAAGGGTGTGTGTGTGTTTTCCTGCTTTTTCTACTGGATCAGACTGTGGGTGTGAGGACACTCAGTGGTGCTCTGTCCTGACCACTACGGCCTGGCCAGATAACCACGTTAGGCAGTCCTCCTGATTTAGACAATGTGCTCTTCAGGCCTCTGCCCCACCCTCCCTCTGCTCACCTCACCTCCTGATAAGGCCTATCTTATCAGGATTGTAAATTGAGAAGTATACTCATTATGTTGAAACAGCCAGGCTTAAGAACTGTAATAAGCAAACAACTTCTTTCTCTTTTCCCCAATTACCTGTCCAAACCTGCTCTGCAGGTAGCTTCTTCTTGCTCCTTGGATAAAATCTAGAACAAGTTCTATGAAATTACTGGTCATTCTTAGGTCCTGGTGCGGCGCTGTGGGTTAATGCGCCAGACTGCAAAGCCCTTTGAACTGCAAGGTTGGTGGTTCAAGCTCATCAGCTGCTCCTCAGAAACACTATACAGGATCGCTATGGATAGGAACCGACTCAACAGCATTTAACAACAGCAATAACTTAAGTAACAAAACTTTCTCCTGTAATCTTCTAGCTACAAAAATAGTGTCTGCTCAGCACTTAAAACATCCAATCGCACGCAATAGTCTGAACGGCCAAGTTCATTTAAAATTGGAATTTCCCAAGAGCCTGGCTCTTGCCTGCATTAGGAAATGAGCACGTCACATGTATTTTTACATCTTCTGTGTCTCCATTTCATGCTTCCCCTCTTCTACCCTCACTTTGCCTGTTTCTGATCCCTCCTTCCATATCACCATCCTACTGAGCCAGGGAGGGAGGAGGTAAGGAAGAGAGGCACAGGAGCGGGGAGGGGAAGCTCTACTTGATTACTATTGGAGCTGGATACTCACCTCAGTTCTTCAAGAGGTCCTCTCACTTAGATCTCATCCTCATAGCCCCCCCTGACCCTTCAAAGGTCTAGAAATTATATTTCCCGGCCATTTTCTAAACAGGGTCCAGTGTGACTCTGTCAAATGGGAAGCATTTGTGAGACTAGAAAGCAGATAAAAGCCATCCTTTTCTTCTTTAGACTTGCACACACCAGCAGATGCTCCAAGGCTCTTATAGTAATATGGGCAAAGACTTACATGGTAAGAAACAAGAAAACATGTAATTGACAAGTGTGCTTGCAAATGACAGTCTGTCATCATAAAGGGATTCTAAATTGGCAGCGGTGTTAGAGAGTCCCCACAGCTGCTACAATCCTGAGAAGACTTGGAGGCTGTACAGTTCCTGCAGTTCCCGGCTCTAGACATCAGCAGGAGAGGCGAATTATCCACCCCACCTTTCCTCGCTCCCCAGAGCAATGCCCATTTCCTGCAACTTTGCAGAGTCCTTCACAAAAAGGCAACTTCTCCCTCTCTCCTTTGATTTTGAGCTTGGCCCATGTGAATTTTTTAAGAGCTTTTTTGTGTGAATTGAGTGATAGTTTACACTGCAGATCATCAGTTTTTCACTCAACCAATCGTACTTTGTTTCATTACAATGATTACAATTCTCTCCATGCACTATGGGTTAACAGTATTTGCCTCGATTGCTTTTTTTTTTTTCCTGATGTACACAAAACACACAAAAAACTGAGAAAAGTTTCTGCCAGCAGACCTGCACCAAAGGAAATTCCTCAACTGAAAGATGCAGAAAGCATCAAAAGAAGATGGAAAGCATACGCAGAGTCGTTGTACCAAAAAGAAATTATTGATGCTCAACCATCAAGAGCTAACATATAATGAAGAACTGATGGTATTGAAGGAAGAAGTCCAAGTTGCATTGAAGGCTTTGGTGAAAAACAAGGCTCAAGGAAGTGATGGAATACACACTGAAATGTTTCAGCAAGCTCTTGCAGCACTGGAGATGCTCACTCATCTTTGCCAAGAAAGTTGATCAAACTGTTGGAAGAGATTCATATTTGTGCACATTCCAAAGAAAGGCAACCTAACAGAATGTAGGAATTATCTAATAATATTATTAATTTCAAGGTGCTCTGGTAGCACAGTGGGTTACAAGTTGGGGCTAACTGCAAAGTCAGCAGTTCAAATCTACCACCTGTTCTGCAGGACAGATGAGGCTTTCTGCTCCTGTAAAGATTCACAGCCTTGGAAACCCTATACAGGGTTGCTGAGTCAGAACTGACTCCACAGTACATAACTACCACCACACCATCATAATTTTCACATGCAAGTAAAATTGTGCTGAAGATAATTAAAAAACAGTTGCAGCAGTACATCAATAAGGTACTGCCAGAAATTCTAGCCAGATTCAGAAGAGAATGTAGAAATAGGGATATCATTGCTGACATCAATTAGATTTTGGCTAAAAGCAGAGACTACAAGAAAGATGTTTACTTGTGCTTTATTGACAGTGTGGATCATAAAAAATTATGGATAGCATTACAGACAATGAGAATTCCAGAACACTTAACTGTGTTCATTAGAAATTTGTACATAGACCAAGAGGCAGCCATTAGAACACAATAAGGGCATACTGAATGGTTTAAAATCAGGAAAAGTGTGCATCAGGGTTGCATCCTCTTACCATACTAATCACTATATTGAGCACATAATCTGAGAAGGTGGATTATATGGAGAAGAACATGGTATCAGGATTAGATGAAGACTCATTAGCAATCTGCGGTTTGCAGATGACACAACTTTGCTTGCTGGAAGCAAAGAGGACTTAAAATATTTACTGAAGAAGACCAAAGATTACAGCCTTCAGTAAGGATTGTACCTCAGTGTAAAAAAACAAAAATCTTCAAAAATGGACCAATAAATAACATGATAAGTGGAGAAAATATTGAAGTTGTTGAAGACTCCATATTGCTTGGATCCACAATCAACACTTAGGGAAGCAACAGTCAAGAAATCTAAGGCCATATTGCATTAGGCAAATTTACTACAAAAGAACTCTTTAAAATGTTAATGAGCAAAGATGCTAATTTGAGGACTAAGGTGTGCCTAATATGTGTGTGGAGTCCTGGTGTGGCACTGGGGGTTAATGTGCTGGACTGTAAAGTTGGTCTTAACTGCAAGGTTGGTGGCTCAAGTTTAACAGCCACTCTTCGAAAACCCTATAAAGGGTCGCTATGGGTCAGATTGGACTCGACAGCACTTAACAACAACAATATGCAAGTAAATGTTGCACAATGAATAAAGAAGACTACAGGAGAAGTGATGCATGTGAATTGGTGTTGGTGAAGAATATTGCAAGTACCATGGACTGCCAGAACAAACAAATTTGTCTTGGAAGAAGAGCAATCAGAATGTTTCTTAGAAGCGAGGACAGTGAGACTTCATGTCTCATTCTTTGGATATGTGGTCAGGAAGGATTAGTTCCTGGAGAAGGACATCATGCTAAGTGTCGGGGTCCAGCCTCGACAAGGGGGTGAGTACACGAAAGTGGGGTGTCTGGCGACGATAGAGAGAGAGAGAGAGAAAGAGAAAACAGACACAAAGAAGACAGAGAAAACAGACACAAAGAAGACAGACACACAGGTTTGATGCAAGCTGCCAGACAGACTGTTTGGTGGTAGACATTGCACCCAAAACTAACTAGGTGGGATGTCTGGAAGGGCAAGAAAGAAAGAAACACTCGGAGACCAGAGTGGATACAAGCTGACAGGCAGATAGCCCTGCTGCCAAGAATGCACGCAGAACTATCTTTACCTCAGTCTTTTATTAACTTTTTTCAAGGAGAAATTCAAGGACAGGACACAATGATTCACAGGAACGCCCTTTAAGATATTTTCTAGGTACAACACAATTTTCTTAGCAATCTAACATTTTTATTTCTACAGGAAAAGGTTCAAACAAGCTATTATAGATAAATCTTTAGGCCTAAAGGACGTCTAACATACTTTTAACACTTAGTCACTAGTGGGTAAAGGTAAAAGACTTAAAAGCTCATATAAAGGTTGGTTTATAATCTCTGAAGGTATTTAAGCTGTTTTTCTCTACTTTGCAAGTAAAAAAAATGTTTGAGCAGGATTTCAAACATTTAGCTTTATTTGTTAAACTAGTAATTCTTTCTTGCTACAGTTCCAGGGAAGGTGAGAGAAGGGTCACAACCTTTCCAAGAAGGCAAGGTCTCACATTCACATTCCTTATCCTCTATCCGGATTCCATACCCAAATGCTACAATGTTCACTATCATCACATTTCCATATACCTTCAGGGGGAAGAAGAGCATCTGGATCAAACTGATTAAACCCAGGGTGGTCTGAGGGAGTTGCCACCATTGTCCTTTAATCCAATATTCCCAGAATTTACCACTCCACCTCAAGTGAATACCTCAGGCAGTTCCTCTCTAGAACCTCCCTGCTTAATCCCAGTAAACCTGTCCTTGTTCGTCCTCTGAGGAAGTTTTACTGCCTCGGTTCTAGGGGGAAATTCGGTTTTATTAATGTACATGGATAATCAAGAGCTCATGTTCTAAGTTAATATTAAACATAACTGAATAATCAAATAAGGAGCAGTTCTGACACTCATCCCAGGTGGCTATCTCTTGTACCTCAGAAAGATTCGTTCCCAGGACCCTACGCACTGCCAACACAGTGGAGACATTAAGAGAGGCATTATAAAAACCATTTACTCAGAAGCTACAATTATTGGAGTTAGAAGCATAGAAAGAACAATACTAGGACTTGTACAGAGGTAGCCACCCAGTGAGTTCACAAACACCAACGAACGTGGGACCCCAGGAGGTCACTTCCTGGGCCCTCGGGGTTCATGGCTCGCCATACAGAGGAGGGCCCTGGGTTTGGATTTTCGTCCAGGTCACAAGGCCTCAGCTTCCCAGTAATTGCGTTTTATGTTGTCCCCGACAGCTAAGTAAAGTAGAGGATCAGTGAAAAAGTGGAAGACCCCCAGCAAGATGGACTGATACAGTGGCATCAGCAATGGGCTCAAACATAACAACTGTGAGGCTGGCACAAGGCCAGGCAGGGGTTCATTCTGTGGTGCAGAGGGTCTCTGTGAGTTGGAACCAACTCAATGGAACCGAATAACAACACACAGGGAGTGCCTGAAGAAGAAAAATAATGTAATAAAGAATAACAAAAATACAGGAAAGAATGAAAGCAGAAGAAAGAGTAAATATGCAGGTGAAGCTAAATCTGTACATAGCAATAATAGTAATTTCTTTTTAGGTGTAAAATATGTAGATAATTAAATTAATAACATCAGTAACACAAAACAGTGGTGGTAAATAGTGTTCTAAGATCCTAGCATTGTCTGGAAAATGATAAAAATAAAATTTATCTTAGGTTATAATAAATAATGGGTATAAGTTTTAATGTCTAGGGGAATAATAAAAGAATGTATAATTAGCAACTAAGGGCAGGGATAGAATTAAAAAAAAGAAAACTGAATTAATCCAAAAGAAGGCAACAAAGAAGAAAAATAAACACAAAATAGGTAGGACAAATAGAAATAAATCATAAGATGGTACACAGAAATCCAACTATATCATTATATTATATTATATTAAATGTAAATAAGCTAAATACTCAAAAGATAAAAGCTGACAAATTGGATTTTAGAAACCACAACTGTATTCAAGAGATACAACATAATTATAAGAATATAAAAATGGGATAAAATGGAAAAAAATACTATTATGAGTGATAAAGCAATCCATTTCACAATACTAAAGGTTAATCTCCCATAAAAATATAAGCCTAATAACACAGGCTCAAAATAGAAAAACCAAAGTTGACACAACAGGAGTCCTGGTGTGGCACTAACTGCAATGTCCGAGGTTCAATCCCACCATTTGCTCCTTGGAAATCCTATACAGGGTCACTATGAGTTGGAACTTACTTGAGGGCACTTAACAACAACAATAGCATAGCTTCAAAATACAGAAAACAAAAGTTGATAAAACTAAAAGGAAACATAAACAAATCCACAGAGTGGGAAACTTTAACTTCTTTAATAATGTGTAGGGAAGAAACCTAACAGACAAAATAAAATCAGTGAGGATACAGATGATTTTACCAACACGATTAACTAATTCCACCTAAATGAAATACATCTACATCTAGTCACTTAGGACATACATATTTTTTCAAGTGCAGAGGTATGACAATAAAAAATATATAGGAAAACATCAACATAATTGCAAAAATCCTTTAAAACGAGCAAATAAATCTAAATTTTAAATGAATAAATCCAAATAGTATCATATTTGTGTATACACACGAAGACATTTCTGGTTTCCATTATAAGAATGTAAGATCTATTTAACACTGAAAAAAATCAATATAGCTCATCACATTAAAAGAAAAATATGAAAATCTCAAGAGATGCCAAAAAAAGTAGTTGATAAAACTTAACACCATTGTTGTTGTTGTTGTTGTTGTTAAGTGCCATTGAGTCAGTTCTGACTCATAGCAATCCTGTATAGGGTTTCCAAGGAGCAGCTGTTGGATTTGAACTGCCGACCTTGTGGTTCACAGTCCAGTGCTGATCCATCACCGTTTAGTACATTGTGAAGATCAAAAAATTTCTATAGCAAATATCATACTTAATGGTGAAATACTGAAAGTTTTCTTCCTGAGATTGAAACAGAGACAAAGATACCCACTGTCACTACTTGTAGTCTCTGTTCTGCTGGAGAATACATTCCTGTCCAATGCCATGTATTGTGAAATCTGTGGACTTATTTATAAACTCTTAAAAGTGTTTTTGTGAATTCCTTGGGTTTTGATATACAAGATCATATCATCTGAAAATAGTCCAGTCAATGCAATGTAGCAAGAGGTAAATACTGAAAAGAAGAAATGAATCTGTCATTCAGAGAGGATACAAAGACTCTACAATGACAAACAATATTTTGGTGAATTTACCAGGGTCACTAACTGGAAACAAAGTCAATATAAAAAAAATCAATTGAATTGCTGTGTATTAACCACAAATATAAAACGCCTAAGAATAAATCTAATGAAAGATGTCACAGGAAACAACAGAACTATTCTAAGAAAACTTACGTTATTGTGGAGGGATATACAATGTTCATGGATTAGAAAATTCAATATTGTAAAGATGTAAAAACAGCTCCAAATTAATTTAGATATTCAATGAAATTTAATCAAATTCCAGCACTTTTTTGGTTGGAAATTGATAATCTGATTCTAACATTTTTATTGAAATTCAAAGAGCTAAGAGTAGCCAGGACAATTTGTGATGAACAAAACTGGAGGGCTTATACTTCCAGATATCAAGACTCATTAAAAAACAAAAATAAGTAAGGTAAATAAAACTAACCAATATTGCTATAAAGACAAACTAATGGAATACAATAGACAGCCTCCAAATAGGACTACACACATATGATCACTTGATTTATGACAAAGTTGACATGGAAAGCAGTGTGGAAAGAATGGTTTTTCAATAACTATGCTGAGCCAAGGTGATAGCTATTGGGAAAAATGAGTTTTGATGCCCTGCCTCAAACTGTGTGCAGAAGTCAATTCCAGGTAGCTCATAGACCTACCTGTGAAAAGGAAAGCAATACACTTTCTAGAAAATATATTTTTTTGGCAAATAGAATGTCCTAGAATATAACTTGGGCAAAGATTTATTTAACAGAATAGAAAATTAATGCTAACATAAAGGACATTTTTGGTAACTTACACTACATTAAAATTCAGAACATTTATTCATCAAACAAATGCCATTAAGAGAGTGAAAAGGCAAACCACAGACTAGAGAAGTAAATCTGCTGCACAAGGAACTGACAAAGGATTCCTATCCTGAATATACAAAGAAATTCTATAAATCAATAAGAAAAAGGGGATCTATTAAAAATGGACAAAACGATCCAAATGTCCAACAAATATATGAGAAAATGCTCAGTGTCAGGGAAATGAAATTGAAATCATGTGATACAACTCCTTATCTTCCAAAATAGCTGAAATGAGAAAGGACAAACAGTATCAAGTTGGTAAGGATGAGAGTGTAAACTGGTACAACACTCTGGAAAACTATTTGGCACTATGTGGTACTGTGGGTTAACGCGCTGAACTGTAAGAGCAGTTTGAATTGACTGGACGGCACTTAAAACAACAACAACTCAGGCTGAACCACAAACATACCCTGTGACCCAATAATTCTACTCCTAAGTATGTTGTTGTTTTTAAGTGCCATGGAGTCGGTTCTGGTTCACAGCAACCCTCTATAGGGTTTCTGAAGAGCGGCTGCTAAGTTTGAATCACCTACCTTGTGGTTCAAACCGATCTTGTGGTCCAGCGCTTATCAGACAGCACCACACCAGGACTCCACTCAATGTATAGAGGGTCATAGTGAATCAGAATGGATTCAGTGTCACACAACAACAACAAAGTATATAACTAACACCAATGTGTACATACGTTCACCAAAATTAATATACAAGTATATCCTGGTGTGGCACTGTAGGATAAGCACTGGACTGCTAACTGCAAGGTTGGTGGCTCAAACCCAACAGCTACTCCTCAGAAATTTTATATAGGGTCACTAAGATCCAGAACCGATGAGATTTAACAACGACAACATTTGTAACAACAGTATTCAATAGAAACCCTAGGCATCTACCTAGACTGTGTAAAACAATATTCTAGAATATAATTTATGATCTGGAAACTGTACAGCTGTGGGAAGCCTCAAATTCCAATTATACACAGAAACAAGGGTGAGTCTTACAATGGTAAGTGATACAGACTAGACACAAAAGATTAGTGGTAGGATTGATATATCAATGGTATGATTGATATGTCAATGGTATGATTCCATTGATAAGACTCAAACAACAGGCAAATTGAATCCACACATCAAAACTAAGCTTAGTGATTCCTTCACGCAAGCAACATGGGAGAAGGCATAAAGGGGACATCTGCTGTTGTGTGTCGTAGAGCCAGTTCTGACTCACAGCGACCCTGTATTGGGTTTCTGAAACTGTGAATCTTTGTGGGAGCAGAAAGCCTCATCTTTCTCCCATGGAGCACCTGATGGGCTTGAACTGCCGACCTTGTGGTTTGCATTTCAGAGCTTATCCTCTAGAGCAACTGCAATCTCTCATGAATTAGGATGGTGGTGTTGTAGGTGTACCGTCAAGTCAGTTCGGTCTCATAGTGACCCTGTATGGGATTTCAAGGCTGTAGAACTGATGCATTTGAGCTATGGTGTTGGAGAATATTGAAAATACCATGGATTGACAAAAAGAATAAATAAATCTGTGTTGAAAGAAGTACAGCCAGAATGCTCCCTGGAAGCCAAGATGGCCAGACTTTATCTCTCATACTTCGGACATAGTGTCAGGAAGGACCAGTCTCTGTGGAAGGATATCACGTTTGGTAAAATGGGGGGTCAGAGAAAACGAGGACGACTCCCAGCGAGATGGATTGGCACAGTGGCAGCAGCAATGGGCACAAGTGTAGCAGTGATTATGAGGTTGGTGCAGGACTGGCAGTGTTTTGTACTGTTGTGCACAGACAGGGTCACTATGAGTCGGTACTGACTCGATAGCACCTAACGACAAACCTTTATGGGAGAGAAAGCCTCATTTTTCTCCCAGAGTGACTGATGGGTTAGAACTGCTGACCTTATGATTAGCAGCCCAACACATAACTCACTATGTTGTCAGTGCTCCTTAAAGGGAACATCTGGGGTGCAAGGTGTCCCTGCGAATGGTTTACATGCCTGATTGCTCACTAAGAGGTTGGAGGTTTGAGTCTGCCCAGAGGTGCCTCAAAAGAAAGTCATGATCTATTTCTGAAAATTTAACCCTTTATGGAACACAATTCTACCCCAACACACTGAAGACTCCATGAGTCGGAATCTATGCAATGGTAACTTGGGTTTTTGTTTTGTTTGTTTTTGTGTGTAATGGTTTGGTAATATTCAATGTTTTGATCTTGGTTTTGGATTACACAAGTACTTTCTTCCTTAGGGAAATACGTTGAGCTGTACAATTATGTTTTGTGTCTTTCTCTGTATGTATTGCATCCTTCAAAACAAACAAACAAACAGACAAAATCATTCACTTCAAAGATAAAATAATAATCCTTCTCTGTCTGAACCACCTATTCCAGTTTCTGTTCTCTTGGCTAAACTTTGGCTAACTCACCAGACGATTACATCTCCTATAGCTGGTTGCTGATGACAGCTACCTCAACCCCAGACACCCACTGTCCACCTCTTGCTTCTTTCTGCTGAGATTGGAGATTATGTTAGGTTAGGTCTCTCATAGTTTTTGTTCTGACCGTGTCTGTAGTACGCATCACCTGTCAGTTTGTCATGTTATGGTGGTTTGCATGTTGCTATGATGCTGAACACTATGCCACCAGTACTTCAAACACCATTAAGATTGCCTGTGGCGGACAAGTTTCAGCAGAGCTTACAACTAAATCAGACTAGGAAGAAAGGCCTGGCAATAAACTTCTGGAAACCCTAAGGATAAGGGTACTGTCTAATATGAGGGGAATTAAAGCTCATTGGAAATTCCATTATCTTTTCATGCCATTTCCCCACAAACTTTTTGAAGCCCCCTCATATAGTGCTGGAAGATGAACCCTTCCTCCAAGTCCAGGTTGGAAAGCATTACAATAGCTGTAAGAATGGACTCAAACAAGAAGATGGCTTGGGTTTCAGCAGTTTTATTCTGTTATATATAAGGTTGTCATAAGTCAGAGACGACTTGACAGCAACTAACATGTTTAACATGTCTATGTGGAGTCCTGGTGTGGCGCTGTGGGCTAATGCACTGGACTGTAAAGTCAAAGTCAGTTTGAACCGCAAGGTCGGTGGTTCAAGCTCACCAGTCACTCCTTGGAAATCATGTACAGGGTTGCTATGGTACTTAACAACAACAAAAACAGTAACATGTCTATAGGTGTACACCTGCCAATACTTCTTTCTCCTTTCCATCAGAGCAGATGGATGCCGGTCTCTTGCCAGAGATCCTCCAGGTATGAGTGAGACAGTGAGACACTGGTGCAGTCTGTCCTGCAAGGGCTACTTAGCAACTCTTCCAAGGGGCCCCAGAAAGACCACTGCTAGTCTCAAGCCTCCTCTTGAAATCCAGAGTGGCTGGCACCTATTTATTGTCATGTAAGAAATGAAAAGTCCGTAGCCTTCTCTACAAGCATATATAAAGAGCCTATCTCCTGTCTGAGCTGTGAAGCTATCACAAAATTACTGGTGTGTGGAGTTGAAAACGTGCAAGTGAAATACGTGAGAAAAGGCCAAAAGTATTTTGTCCACAGTGACCAAATCCTGGCTGTCCAGACTGGCCCCACGTGTTTCAGAGTAGAACTGTGCTTCACCGGGTCCTCTGGCTGTCATCTTTCTAGAAGCCGCTGGCCAGGCTTTTCTTCCTGTGGCACAACTGCATGAATGCGAACTGCCAACCTTTCGGTTAGTGTTGCTGTTGGTAAATACTTATAGTGACCCTGTATAGAGTTTTCAAGGCTGTAAATCTTTACAACAGTAGAAAGCTTCATCTTTTCCCTGTGGAGCAGCTGGTGGGCTTGAACTGCTGACCTTGTGGTTAGTAGTCCAATGAATATCTTATAGCGCCACCAGCACTGAAGTTAGTGGTTGAGTGTAAACCATTTGTGCCACCCACAGACTCCTTACCAAGGCTTGTGTTTGTGCATCTGTGCACAAGGACCAGAGGTGACGTTAAAGAGGCATAAACCAGTATCTGTGTCCTCTCCTCATTCATCGAACAACTTCAGGAAAGAAAGTCATAAACCAAGTATTAATGTGTCTGACTTTCTTGAAGTTGTTCACTGATTAAGAAAAGGGGACAGATATGGCTTCAAAGTTCTATTCTAGTTATGTAGCAAAAAGGGGACAATCCTCAATGAGATGGATTAACACAGAGGCTGCAACAAAGGCCTCAAACACACCAGTAAAGTGTGAGAATGACGCAGGACCAGATGCTGTTGTACATATGAGTTGGAACTGCCTTGACAACTCCCAGCAACAAAGACAGACACTTCCCCAGCTAAGTAAGAAGCCTAGCTCCACAGCATCCAGGTGAGAATACAAACCACCTGTTAGAGGCACAGTGGCAAGCACCCTTTCTATCCCTTCCCTGAAGTCCAACTTTACCAGCTAGGATTTATGGGAACTTCCATTTTCCACCAAACTGATCACAGCTCGATCATTTTAATGGAAGCCTAATTTTAAAATAAAGAGCTCTCTGGAGGTCTCTGGGACCATCAAGAGAGAGGAGTGGAGTGCAGGACCCTACCCAGAGAAGCAGCAACAGAGATGGAGCAGAGACGATGATGTGGAGAGATGGAGCAGCTGGGGACTCGACTCAGGGAGGAAGAGGGGCTGTGTGCTGATGGCTGAGGGGCAGGCTTGCGGATTGTACCCTTTGGTTCTTTGATGATGCATGCAGGGGATTGTAATCATTACAATAAAATGAAATAAGACAGGATGAAGTAAAGCTAATGTCTTCCCATGTAAACTATCACATAATTCACAATAAAAACTTAAAAAAATAAAAAAAACAAAGAGCTCTCAGCAACATCCTGTACATTTTGGACACATGCATTCACAATTTCCTGCCACAAGTCGGAGGCCCTGAAGCTGGACACAGTTAACCAGGGTGGCCACGGAAAGTGGCAGGTTTTGAACTATAGGAAGGGTGAGATTTGTCAGAGCCTGGGGAGAGGCCTGCACAGACAGCAAAGATGGATGAGGTGGGACTCTCCTTCCCTTGCACATGGGTAGATTTGGGGAAACCACCATTATTTACTAGGTGGGCAGAGGCACACTGTATTCTCACTTAGCTCCTGAAGCCAGGGAGTCTTGTTCTGAGAGTTCTCTCCTGAGCTGTGTGGGCACTTTGACACCCTGGTTTCCTGTGACCATTCAGGCCACACCCCATGTGCAGCTCAGAGCAAGCAGGGGGACCACCTCTGGGATGGTGACATTTCTTGTGGTCTAGATGAACCAGGAGTCCTAGTGTGGTGCTGTAGGATAAACACTGGACCACAAGGTCGGCTGTTCAAACTCACCAACCGCTTCTCGGAAACCCTATATAGGGTTGCTGAGTCAGAATCGACTCAACAGCACTTAACAACAACAGATAAAATAAGTGCTATGGGCATTTTTAAGGAGCTCTGGTAGCGTAGTGGTTACGAATCGGGCTGCGAACCTAAGGTCAGTGGTTCGAAACTACCAGCCGCTCCGTGGGAGAAAGATGAGGCTTTCTACTCCCATAAGGATTTACACCCTCGGAAACCCTGTACAGGGTCGCTATGGGTCGGAACCGACTCGAAGGCACTTAACAACAACAACAACAACATGGGCATTTTTGGAGTCCTGGTGTGGCACTGTGCGTTAATGCACCAGACTGCAAAGCCGTTTGAACTGCAAGGTTGGTGTTTTAAACTCACCAGCTGCCACTCAGAAACCTTATACAGGGTCGCTATGGGTCGGAACCGACTCAACGGCACTTAACAACAACATGGGCATTTTTGTCTTCAAGTTTTTCAGTGTGTTTCCTCTGCCAGGCAGAAAGCAGACGCTAGCACAGCCAAGACACAGGGTAGGTGGAGCATCACCCTTCTGTAGTTCACCAAGTAACCAGCTTCCCCCGCATTTCCATTCAGATGCACAGCTCTGTATTCTGAATGCTCATCTCAATATGAGAGGTTCAGATTCAAGTCAGGTCTGAGAGGATCCGGCTCCTAGCAGGACGCCCAAGTGCCCACACAGGGAAAGAGGATATAGTGGGGGCAGCTCGTCAGCGACCTGCCAGTGTTGCTTCTCTTCTCTTGGCTCCTACCCATCATACTCACACCCCTGACTCGGCTGCCTGGCGGTCCTGTGAGCTGTGGGGTGAAACATCGGTGCCTGCGACTGCTCTTGGATTACCGAGTGTGGAGGCGCTCAGGGCTCAGGGCTACGGGAAAGCGCATGCCAGCGTCGCACTAGCTCCTTGGGCTTGCTGACCATCGCGTCCCAGTGCTCCAGCTCCTTGCGGCGGGCGTACATGTAGGGACCCACCACCACCCGGCCCAGCATGTGGATCTCTGCAGCGGGGAAAGCACAGTGATTCTTTTAGGCCAGAAACGGGCACCCATTCTTATCTCCCGGGATTTCCCTCTCTCCCTCGCCCCTCCCTGGAGAGACGGGGCATGACCCCTTCCACTTTCAGCACAAGACTTCATAGGGGGCCCAGCTTTGGTTCTGGAGCCCGGGAGGGAGGCTGCTTTCTCCATCTCAGACACAGCCTGTGCTGTGTGGGTCTCCCCACTCACATCAAAGAGCTGAGGGGTCCATCAGCCCACTGATGCATTCTGAGAGGGGCTGCAGCGCAAGTCTTGTGCACCTGGGTTTGAGTCCTGGTCCCTGTGCCCAGTCCACCCCTCACAGCTCTGCCCCTCCACACAGTAGGATGGGGTACAAGGACTGGGATAACCCAGCCCTGCTATCTGTCTTGTCTCGGGACCCAGGATCCTAAAGCCTTTGTCTGGGAAGCATGAGGAAATGCCTCAGACATGGACCCTCGGGCACTGGGTCACTGGTCAGTAGCCAGCAAGCAGACTTCAGCCTAGTGATTCTCCCAGAAGTGGGTAGCAGAGGCCACCTCTTAATTGCCTTGATGGTACCAGAGTCCGAGTATGGGTGACAGCCAGGTATGAAGTGGCAGCTCTCTCACCAATAGGCTCTGTGTCCCTGGGCAAGGTCTCAGCTTCTCTGAGCTCCTATGTCATCACCTTGAGGGGCCCCTCCTTTGCCCTTGCCCCTAGTGGGTCTCGTTGGCTGGTAATCTTACCATCACCCCCTGTGCTCTGTAGTACAGTCAGACTGAGGCTGGCTGTGTCTAGTTCAGCGGGCTCAACCTTGAAGCTGAAGGTTTCATTGTACACAGGGTGGGCAGATCCCAGCACAGCTGACGTCTTCTTGCACTTGACAAACTTATTGTGGTTCATCAGAGAGACCTTGACAAACACACCTGGGGGAGGGGTGCAGTGTGGACTATTACAGGGCTCGGTCAGGCAGATGGGAGCCGCACACCAGCCCCCACCTTCCAGAGTATGGTCAGGAGGGCACATGCCCAGGCGCCAGCTCCCCATTTGTTAGTGCAGCCAGAGTGGCTGACTTAAGGAAATGGGCTGATTAGTACAATACTTTACACTAAGGTTGAGGAAATGCTCAGCTCCCTTCCTCTTCCTTCCTCAGCCTCCTGACGCCTCCAAGGTTTAGGCAGGCCCTTGTTTGCTCCTCTGATTTGGGGGCAACCCTGGCATTCCGGTGCTCAGAGGCTGTTATTTTGGAGGTGGGGCTCCGACAGTTTTAGACGGGCACCTTCTAAATCTGAATCCAGCATGCCCTCAGTCACCCAACCCAAGACAAGACCAGTCAGCAAACCCCTGCCAGGATCCCAAGTGGAGGCAGGGCCCAGTGGGAGAGGGTCAAGGCCCCCACTCCTCCCTTTTTGTGCTTTTCTTCTCCGGTGTCTGGCCATCAGCAAACAGGGGAGCCCACTCAGGGTGGGGAGAAGTGGGGGTCTGTCCTAAAGGAATGACACTTGTTTAGCCTATAGAGAGGACAGGGTCATGAAGTGAAGACAAAACCCGTTGGTAGCAGTCACAGGAGACAGACTTGGTTTCTAACTGGGAAGAGGAAGGGAGGCCTCAGAGGCATTCCTATGCCAAGACTACATGTAGGTGGCCAGGGGCTAGGGTGCAGCTAAGGCCCCAGCTGAGATCTGTTCAAGGAGGAAAAGGGAGGAGACTCACTGACAACACCCCTCTTCTCCTGGAACTGGAGGCCCTTGGCTCGAAGTACAACCACTGTCAAGCGGCTCAGGTAGTTGTTGTAGCTGAGGCAGAACTGGAGATCGCCAAATTCAGAGGGAGGCTGCAAAGGCCGAGATAAAGGCAGCTGACTAACCTGTCATCTCAGTCTCTAGCATCGTTTAATCAATGGGAACAGCAAAGATGAAGGGATTTGCTCAAGAGCACACATGGGTATGGACCAGAGCTAAGGTCTGCACAACTCTAAAGTCCATTTTGGGTCCTTCCTGGGGAGTGGTGGGTAAATAGTCCCCTTGGTTGGTCATTATGGCATGTCACCTTTCACAGTCTACCTTGATGGGGATCCAAGCAAAGCTTCTTCAGCTTGCTCAGGTAATGTGACCACGAAGGCAAATGAACTTTAGGGGACCCCTCACTCTTCCCCAACTGTCCCTTTCCAAGCATCCAATGTGGCGTTGGGCCCAAACCCCCAACTTTGTGGCTCATCAGAGACAACTTGCAAGGATGGTGGGCAGTAAACTGGGGGTAAGGGGGAGCGGGCTTTGCCACACTTGGTGGATGTTCAGGTAGTGAACACAGTTGGCATATGTCTAATAACTGTGACTTTACCTCCAGGCTCTTGGCCTCCAGGTCCCTCCAGATAATGTGCTGACAATCACCTGCCAGGGTCTCCTTCTTCAGGGGGAAAAACACCTGGCCCAGGAGTTGATGCTTCCTCTGCTTGTCCACATGGTACACAGAGAACTTTAGCACCCTCTGTATGAGACTTTTGCTGGACACCTAGGGGAGGTGAGGGCCCAGGTCAGGGGTGGGATTGTGTGGAAGCCTCTTCCAGTGAGGGTTGTCTCAAACAACTAGCTGCATACCCTAAGCCCTGGTATCCTCAGGGGCTTTTTCTTAGCAGCGAGGCCCAGAACCCCAGGAAAGCAGAAGTGTGCCAGAGCCTTGCTACCGAGTGTGGTCTCTAGATCAGCCATATTCACCAACATCTGTGATCTTGTTAGAAATCAAGGATCTGGGGTCCTGCCTGCTATGGATTGAATTGAGTCCCCCCAGTATATGTGCTGGAGTCCTGTTGTGGTGCTGTGGTTTAATGGGCTGGACTGCAAAGTTGGTTTGAACCAAAAAGTCAGCGGTTCAAGCTCACCAGCCACTCCTCGGAAACCCTATACAGGGTAGCTATGGGTTGGAACAGACTTGACAGCTCTTAACAACAACAACAATACATGTGCTAAAAACCAAACCCTGTGTATGTAATGTAATGTAATGTGACCACTTTCCATAAGACAATCTAATGTTATATTAATGAGGCCATATCAGTGTAGGGTGTCTCCTACACCTAATCGCTTCCTGATTATAAAAGGAGCATATTAGACCCAAAGCATAAACCCAGGAAGAGAGGTACCAGGTGAGAATTGCCAAGGAACCAAAGTATGTCTGGGGTTACTGACAAGGAAGGAATTTTTATGGCCAAGATCTTGATTTGGACTTTTAGCCTCCAGAGTTGTGAGGCTAAAGTGCATTTCTATTCTTGAAAGCAACCCACTCACTTGTGGTCTTCTTGCTCCAGCAGCCCGAGCAAACTAAGACACTACCATAAACTCATGAGTCAGAGTCTACCCCCCGGGTGATGTGCCTGCACACCAAGGTGTGAGGAGCACCATGCTGGTCCAGGCTGGAGGGTCTGCCATCAAGCCCATTCCAACTCATAGATCCCTGTATAGGATTTCTGAGGCTGTGAATCTTTACAGGAGCAGAAAGCCTCATCTGTTTCCTATGGAGGGGCTTGTTGTTGTTGTTGTTGTTAAGTGCCGTCGAGTCGGTTCCGACCCATACTAGTGGATTCAAATTGCTGACATTATGGTTAGAGGGACCTACCAACTCTGCTCTCAGCTCCTCACCTGCAAAATGAAGTGACCATCCATGCTCTCTGAGCTGTAAACCCCCAAACTGTGCCTGACATACAACTGATGTTCTTCTCTTTCCCCTTGAAAGCATGGAGGGGTGAGGTTCAGAGTGGGGGGATGGGGTGAGTGAGCGGTGAGTGAAGAAAAAAATATAAAAGTTCAAATAAGACAGTGCTGGTCTGCAAGGCTATACCTTGGCTCTTGATTCCTCAAAGATGGAAAAGACCTGCCTGTGATTTCTCATAGCTATGTCTGGTGGGTGGCGGGGGCCTGGACCCACACTTCCACTCCTCCCTGGTCCGCCCTAGAGGGCAGTCTACACTCTTCCAGAATGCCTGACTGGCCTTTCCTTACCCTGCTGCCAGTCTGCCACCCAGCTCTTGAAAACGTTTGTCCAAGGCCTCTTGGCTTCCACTGAGGGCCCACATTCACCTGCTGCGGCTCCCAGACCCGTCAACTTGGTGTAGAGTCCCTGCACTGGGCTCTGATGGCTAAGGAGAGTGCCTGCTCCCAATCCAAAGGAAATACTGAGTCTTTCCAGTAAGATCCTATCCTTTGCTTCTCTTGGCAAGCCTTGCCCCAAACCTCACTCTGAGTAGTGTGAGGGCTTTGGGGTACTTCTCCTGAGACCTATGGGCTAGGGCCTGACACTTGTGTTTTCTCTTTCTGTCCTCTTCCAAACATGTGTTTTCTTGTTCTTTCCTCCTGACACCCACCCACCAAGCCTTTCCTCTGCCCACATTTGTGAACCCTGACGCTGACCCTCAGACTAGGTCTCGGTTAACAATGGGTGCCTGGGCTCTCCTGCAATGTCTGCTCCTTCCAAGGTTGCCAGAGGGCCCCAAGTCCCTCCCATTCCCATGGGTGCCCAACCTGGAAGATGAAGTGCTCGTCAAAGTGTGGGTTGGTGGTTTTACACTTGGTCTTGGACTGTAGGTAGTACCGCTCGTCAGGCAATAGGTGGAGCTTCACCAGGGGGCTGCAGGTGTCTGAGGGGGCTTGCAGTCTCCGAGCCTTGATCAGCCCCACCAACAGTCTCTCGGTCTTCTGCTGGTACTCCACTGAGAACCACAGCCGGCCCAGGCAGCCCTCAGGGAACTCAGTCTCACACTTGTCCCCAGGGTACTTGTACAGCTCTGGATTGATCGTTCCCACCACACTTGAAACCCCTGTAACCGAGAGGCCAGGTGAAAGTGGGGATGGAAACAGGGGCAAACATTGAGCACCCCCCACTTCTTGGCCATCTGTTCACTGACCTCTCCTGGCAGCATCTCCCCAACCGTCTCCACAATCCTCTTCTCTAGAGTAAACCCCATCCACCTTGTCCAGTGCAGCTTTCCTCTCATTGTATATGCATGCCTGTCCCTCCCCAGGGGATAGCATTCTCCAGAAGGCAGGGCCTTCTCAGCACCTGGCCTGGCCCCTTCCCATGGTGTCCAGAGAATGGTTCAATGATAAATTGGTGTCTCTTTTCTTCTCCCTTCACATTGACTAATGATGAGATTGACTAATGGGTGGTTCCTAGAAAGATTTCTTAGAAGTTTTTGGAGCAAAGAGGTGGGCAGAAAGTGATTTCGAGCTTCAACCATATTTGCTCTCTCTTCCCGCTGACCCACCACCCATGAAAGGCTTCAGACTGGTCCTTCCTGGCTCAGACATGGCTGACAAGATAAAATCGGAATGAACTCAGATTTGCAAAATGTAGGTATATGGTATTGATAGCCAGGATGAGAAAAATTATGGGTCAGTGCTCTGGTAGAAACGAAATTCTCCTGTTAGAAAACAAGGGCAGTATGTGTGTTGTATAGCAACCACATCTCTTAATGGTAGAGTCAGAAACAGCAGTGTCCAGCTCAAAGACTGCGAATGACCACGCTCCTATGAATGTGTTGCTCGTCACAGTCCTGGCCATAATCCAGTCTGAAAGGGCTAACTACGCTTCTTCTGAGTCTCCCATTCCAGGGTTTCATCTGTAGTTGTCCCCATTTTGGTTACTGTTCTAGTACACCCACATTTTACAAACGAATCTGTACTGATTGCACTGCACTGGTCATGGTTGAAATGGTTCGTAGCCTTGAATCCACGGAACAGGACCCAGAACAAGTTCTACCCTAAGACACACCTGGGCTCCAATCCAAGCCCTGTCATATACTGTCCTTGTGACCTTGGGCAAGGTGCCATAATTCTTCCTGAACTTCAGTTTTATGAATAAGTGAAATGGAATGATAGGTCCTCCTTCATAGAGTTGTGGTGAGACTTAACTCCAAAACAGCACATGTGGCCATATCTTGCGTGAGCACGAGATGTAGTAGGTGCTTAGTAAGCTTTGTTGTTGTTAAATACCGTTGAGTCGATTCCGACTCATAGTGACCTTGTACAGGGTTTCCGAGGAGCAGCTGGTGAGTCGGAACTGCCGACCTTGTGATTTGCAGTCCAGTGCTGATCCTACAGTGCTACAGCGGGTGTCTGAGAAAGCTTTAGTACTCAGAAAATGTGGTGTCTAGACTAGCCTAGCACCCTACGTCAATCCAGAATGGGTTCTAGAGGCAGGCCTGGAGAAAGAAGGCACAGAGGTCTACCCTGGCTCAAACAGTCCCTGGCCCCTGGGAAGTGCTTGGCGGGGCACTCACCAAGGTTGCTGCTGTAGGAAAGGTGGGCCAGGAGCTCTGGGGCTGGGCTGAGGTCTCCTGGGGCCTGGACCCACTCTTCATTGTGCAGAGGCATCCAGTCTCGGCCTTGGCGGGAAGGTGGTACTACAAATGGCACACCTGGTGGCCTGTCGAAAGGTAGGGTGATAGCATGTAGGTGGCTGGGGAAAGGTACACTGAGCCCAGATGAGTCTAAGTGCCAGAGACTAGAGGAGAAAATGGCAGCAGGAGCCAGAAATAGGCAGGCAAGAGCACATTTTCCTCTCCCATAACTCAACGCCCGTTTCTTTCTCTTAGAGCCAGAGTCTCTGGAGTCAGTCAGCCTGAGTTCAGATCCCTGGTCTGTCACTTACTAGTTGCACTATCTGGACTTATCATTGTGTCTTCTGAGCCTCAGTTGGAAAATGGGCTTTGCCATGCCAGCCTCATAGGTTGTGGTGAGGACCCTGGGGTTTGTGAGAGCTCCCAGCGTGATGCTGATGTAGAGAGAAGGGGTTCAAAAGTCAGATATGTTCCCCATCCTGCCCCAAGAAAACCTTTAGCGGGAGATCCTTGAGCAAAGCCAGGAAGACCTTTGACCCCATATTCTGACTCACCTGCTCTGCTGGGTCCTGGCCCCCAGTTGGTAGCACTTGCCTCCCTGTCCACAGGTGGCAGATGTGGTGGCTGTGTCTGCTGTGCCGGGCAGCTCCTCATAGGTGATAGTGGTACAAAGCTTCTTCCAGAGATAGCAGCTCACTCCAATCAGCAGCAGCAGCAGCAGCAGCCCCCCAATGATTCCTCCAATCATCAGGGCCACCTGCGCTGGGGGGCAGAGAAACACCAGGACTGAGCATTTGAGGACAACCACTCCCCCTCACTACTGACCTACTGGGGGCTGAATTTGGGCAGCAATCCCACCCCTGAGGCAGGTTGCCATATTTCGCTAGTTGGGCTCTGATGGCTGGGGCTCTCTCAGGTCTTGGAGGCCTGAAGTTCTAATCCCTCCAGTTCCTAGCGCTCTGGCTTTTGCCTAGAAAGTGGCTGCCCTAGACTTGGGTTTCTGGCTTAAATGAAGTATTTCCTTGTGCTGGTGCGTAGAAACCAAATACTCCTACACCAGAGTCTCCAGTGGTGAGGAGGCCCGGGTGGGGGCACCACGCATTTAAGGCAAGCCCCGGAAAGGACGCCAACGCGAGTCTGCATCCAGAGCCCTGCTCGTTCTCTCGTGGAGTCTTGAACACACTTGAATTCGGCAATTTTCTCTAGTACCCATCTCCCCTCCAGCACTCCCGGCTCTCTATCGAGGTGGGCCCCCAACTAGGGGAGGCAACGGAGGAGCTACTTTGTGGGGACCTGAAAGGTTTTTCCAGGCTCCCCCGCAAGGCATTCTGATTCTC
>NW_006408864.1:1626387-1628505 GCF_000296735.1 Chrysochloris asiatica | reverse complement strand
CCCGCGCTAACCGTTTTTTCCCTATCTCAGGCAAAGAAGGGGCCTCCTTCGGATCACTTAAGAGTCTTGGGGTTTTCCGGGCTCCGGGATCTGACCGGATGAGGTGGTAGGAAGACGGGACTCCCACACTTTCTTTCTCGCTACTGTCCGCGTGGAGCCTCACCTCACCGTCTGCTCCACGCCGCAACTTGTTAGGACCCAGCCGGAGGCAAAGCCGAGGAGGGCGTCACCCTCCCCACCCCACGCCCCCGGCTGGACGAAAGTGAAGGCGTGGGTAGCTGGGGGTCGTTCGCCGTGCTGTGGGTGGGATGGAGGGGCGAGGACACTTACCCGCCATTGAGTAGCTCGCGTGGCCCCGGGGCGCTGATCCGGGCTCGGGCTCGCTGGTCTCGGCAGCTCGCCTACCTCCGCGGGGTCGCCTCTTAGGGCGCGGCGCGAAGCCGTCGGACGGGCGCGGGGGCGGTCCTTCGTCCACTCTTGACCTGGCACGGCGCGGGCAGTACCTGACGGACTTCTGGGGCAGGGACCTGTGCCCGCCTCCGGGAGGACGCAGCTCTCCTAGCCTGGTCCTGACGGGGCCCCAAGAGGTGCACAGGGTCGGCAGAGCGATCCGAAAGGCTCTGGGCTGCCGGAGAGGCGCCTGAACAGAAGCGGGGCACTCGCTCAGTTGGGGGCAGGATGGCGCGCGAGGACCACCCCCAGCCCAGAGCTCCGAGCTAAGGCCTTCTCCACCCTCTGTCAATACGTACTTCGTCCTGCGTAGCTTCACAACCTGTTGTCTTTACTCCAGGAATGCACCTCCCACCTCCCCAGATGCTTCCCAGACGGAGGCTGCACTGCCTCCAGGCCCAACTTCGACCCTTGCTTCCCAGAGCCCAAGGTGAAGTCTCCACGCTCGTTTCTCTGGTCTAGCGCTGTCAGCCAGACAGATCGCACCCCGAGAGAGAGGGAGCAAGCAGGGGACCTGAAGGACTCCCACCCTACACGCACACCCATGCAGCCGCAGCTGGGCCTCCTCCTTAGAGGAGGTGGAGGAAGGCGAGGCTGGTGGGCAGCAGGAGACCTCTAGGCTTCACTATGTGGGACAGACAAGAGAGCGTGGGGTGGTGGTGGTGGTGGTGTTTGAGATTGTATTATTTCATCTTTTGAATGTCATGTTTGAAGATGGAACCTGGGCCTTGCTCCCCCACGGACAAGTGTGCTATAACGGTGGAAGGCCTTGCAAGACATTATTGAATGTCCCTAGGACCCATGCCCACCACTTATTTTTGTTTCTCAACTTATAACTAGAATTAAGTCTCTGTGAATACCAAGAGATGAAGTACCAAGTGTCCCAGGAGAAGGGACACTGCACTCCAGAAGAACTGCTTGATTTTTCTAATATGTAAAACCAGAAACCTGAGGAATATGAATGAGAATGGAGATTAAGAATGTGGGATGATGGTACAAGGAACATAAAGCTGAATCAATGTGAGTTTATTGACATAGTCCCGCTAAGCACAGATTCTATGTTTCAACTTGAGAAGTTAGAAAAGGATCTACGTTTATTTGGTTGATTCATTGAAGCATAGATTAAGTGTTGCTGTTGTTGTTATGTGCTGTGGAGTCAGTTCCAACTCATAACGACCCTGTACAGGGTTTCCAAGGCTGTAAATCTTTACGGGAGCAGAAAGCCTCACCTTTCTCCTGCGGAACAGTTGACCGTGAGATTAGCAGCCCGGATTCATAAACACTACCCTACCAGATCTCCTTATAGATTAAGTAGTGGCCTAAATTAAATCAAGTTCCTAGACCTACCTTGATATATATACTGTTGTTGTTGTTGTTGTTGTTAAGTGCCGTCGAGTCGGTTCCGACCCATAGCGACCCTGTACAGGGTTTAGAAGAAGGTATTCAAAGGCTTAGTGAAACTGATAAGTTAGAGTGGTTTTATCAGGTTGGACCCATCACATGGAGTGCTGAGAGGACATGCCTTTTACAATGGTGAAGAGCAAATTTATGAAGAGAGCCCCAGCATCCTTGAAGACAGCTGTGATAGCTATTTTACATAAATCCTATTTGACAGGATTGGAGGAAGACTCATTAACAACCTGCAATATGCAGATGACACAACCTTGC
>NW_006408864.1:1619796-1624447 GCF_000296735.1 Chrysochloris asiatica | reverse complement strand
TTATCTGCAAGTATGGGTGTTCTTATGCATATGCCCTCTCTTCTTATCAGCTGGATGCCTCGCTCTCCACTCTAGTCCTCTGTGGCTATGTCACTGACTCTGGGCTGTCCATTTTTTAAATTGGATTATTTGTTTTTTTCTTGTTGAGTTGTTGACGTTTTCTGTACATTTTAGGTATTAGTCCCCTTTCTGGTATGTCACTGCCAAATTTATTTTCCCAGTCTGTGGGTTCCCTTTCTACTTTTGGTGAAATATTTTGATGCACATAAGTGTCTAATTTTTACATGGTCCCAGTCATTTATTCTCTTCTGCTGTTTGTGTGTTTTCAGTTATTTTTTATAGTGTATTTGTGCCATGCATCAATCCCTAAGTTTGTCACTAATTTTTCATGTATTATTTTCAGTTTTAGGTTCTACATTTAGGTCTATAATCCATGTTGAGTTCGTTTTTGTATATGATGTGAGATGTGGGTCTATTTTCATTTTTCTGCAAATGGGTTTCCAGTTTTGCCAGTACCATTTGTCAAAGAGACGATCACATCCCCATTTAATGTGTTTTGGTCCTTTGTCAAAGATCAACTGATCGCAGGAGGTGGATTTATTCTGGGTTTTCAATTCTGTTCCATTGATCTATGTGTCTTTTGTTGTGCCAGTACTACGTTGTTTTGACCACTGTAGCTATGTGGTAGGTTTTGAGATCAGGAAGTGAGAAACCTCCTACTTCAGAACTCACTTTTCTTCATGCTCCTTATGTTCGGGAGATTGTGATGTAGTCTTGATGTTCATGATCTCTCAGACCCCTGCCTCACACCAATTCTCCTGAGTCAGAACCCCACTTCTCAGGAGGAAATCTAATGACCCATGCTGTAAGTGGTGGAACCATGCCTGGTCCATTTCAACTGTTAACAACAACAAAAAACCCTTTGCATTCTGTTTAAAGTAAAGAGGTTTCTTAAGGCTCAGTGTGATTTGAACTGGGGACCAGAGTGGAGCACAAGAAGTGAAACCAAGAACTCTGAAGCAGCACAGTTATAAACACAACTTTTAGAGTTAAATCAGAAACTTTCATTTGCAATATTCTGTTTGGAGAACATGTAACTAAAGAAGTGAGAGGCGGGGCATCTCAAAGCAGGTATTTGCTAGTTTGGTTTATAGAATGTATTTGGGTTGCAAGATTTGGCTGCAGTATATAATTACCAAAGTATGGGTTTTTTAGGGGGCTTCAGAGTGGTCATCATGATGTCACAAGATGTCTTTCCCAAGTCACAAAATGTTAAGATAGCTCTTCTTGTTGCTGTTAAGTGCCATCAAGTTGGTTCTGACGCATAGCAACCCTGCATAATAGGGCTTCCAAGGAGCGGCTGGTGGGTTTGAACCACAGACTTCATGGTTCAAACCAACCTTGCAGTCTAGAGCTTATGCTACAGTGCCACACCTATAGGATAGTTCTTAGCTGCCATTTTCCTGACATCTGCTTAGATAGGATACTTCTGATAATGGTCCTGCATCAAGACCTCTTTAAGGCTACATTCTTTTCACACCTGTGCCTGATCACACAAAAAAACATTTCCTTAGCTGTATGATTATGCTTGTTTAATGGTTAGTAAGCATTAGAGAACTAACTTAAAGAACTTAAAATGGAATCTAAATCTATGTCAAGATTCAAGATGGTGTTAACCACATAATTGTAAATATTGTCTGTAAGTTCTTTGTGGATATTGCAAGAAAATACAATACGCCGAATGACCAGCTTGGGTCATGTGCAAGCCCCCAGAACAGGGGTGAGGGATATAGCATGGGGGAAGAGAAGCAATGAGCTTGACAGACACTATGTGGACTAGGAATAAGGAGAAAATAAACTCCCCAAAGAAGAAGCAGGATGCTATGGCCGGGTGTGGCACTGTAGGAAAAGCACTGAACCACAAGGTCAGTTTGAACTGCAAGGTCAGTGGTTCGCCTAAGGAAGCCTATATAGGGTCACTATGAGTCAGAACCAACTCAATAGCACTTAACAACAACATTGCCAAGAAGGAAAAAGGATGGTAGGCAGTGGGATAGGAAAGAAAGTGAGCTGGGGCATTAGAACAAGAGTGAGCAAGGGTTCTGACTTCATTCTGGGACTTGTTTGGAGCCAGCACTGGAGAATGGGGACACAGGAGTGGGGGTGGGGGTCAGATCTTCTGACCTGACAAGAAATGCTATTCCTTCCCATCCCTCAACAGAAAGTGCTGTAGGAAATTAATTATCCTGAGGTCACCCTAGCAGAATCAAAGAAAGGATGTGATGCTGGTGGGAGGAAACCTTCCTCAGTTCATAGAGACCAGCGTGGCCTTTATCCAGCTCAGGCCTTGCTTTGTTTCTAAGTGATGAGCAATAACACTTCCCCAGACAGGGATTGATTCTTAAGGTTAATTGGAAGTGGCCTTTATTGTGAATCATCCACTGTGCTGAATTATTAATCACCTGCAGCCTGGAAGCTCTTGGACTTCTTGCAACCCTCCTTGGAAATGACTTTCTTTTGGCCATGGACAAGAGAAACTATATATGCTTCTGTTTCCAGATTTTTCAGCTCCCTGAAAAATGGGGGGTTCACACTAAATGACTGTCTATAAAATTTTTGTGCAGTATTATGTCAGGAATGCATTATTTTTATAAAAATAGCCATGTTGTTCATTATAAGAACTTTTACATAAGCCCAGCTAGTATGCATTGCTATTCCTACAAGGCTAAGATTTTATACAAATTTGCTTTTTGAAACTTCTAATGCTCTCACAGTGACTCCACATGCTAAGCACTGGACTGCTAACTACAAGGTTAAGCAGGTTGAGCCCACCAGTCACTCCATGGGAGAAAGATAAGGCTTTCTGCTCCTGAAAAGATTTTTAAAAACCTCAGCTACCCTCTACAGTATCACTATGAGTTGGAACCAACTAGACAGTACTTAACAACAATAACAACAATGCACTCCGGTCAAAACTGTCGTTACAATGTCGCTTCAATACACTTGGTTTCATCACATAGTATATTGTGAGACTATATCCCCTCTATACACAGGGTTGATAGGGAGGGACAACTTAGACTTTGGTTACCTAAAATGGGCGATGGGCAGTGGGGGTGAGGGTGGGGACATTAAAGGCATGAAGTGACCGGCTTACAAGTTTTCAAGAGGGAGTTTAGTTTCATAGTGCACAGGGGAAGTTAGAATTCCCACTGAATAGTTTTCATCTTGTCTTGATGGGTCTGGTGAAAGAAGATGGGGGATATGAGTCTTATGATTCAATAGTTAGTAATTGTTATTATGACTAATTGTGATTGTCACAACTGTAAATGTAGAAGTTTTGTAACAAAAAGGGGGATAATTAATCTTACATTCCAGGAACAGAGGACCCTAAGACTATCAATGGAGAAGAGCATGAGCATAATGTGGGACCCTGTCCAGAGAAGCAGTGACTCCAGAGATGGAGACAGAGATGAAGACAGAGATGAAGACATGAAGACATAGAGCAACTGAGGACTCTAGAATCATGGATTGATCCTTGATGTGAAGACTCCTTCCCTCTCAATTGGTATTTTGAGCTACTACATCTGTAAGTATAGGTCAAGTTCATCAAATTGTAGCAATTTACACTTGTTTCCTTTATCAAAAATTTTTTACCTTCCTCTAGTCGAATTCTAAGGAGCTCTGGTAGCGTGGTGGTTATGAATCAGGCTGTGAGCTGCAAGGTCACTAGTTCGAAACTACCAACTGTTCCGTGGGAGAAAGATGACGCTTCCTGCTCCCGTAAAGATTTACAGCCTCGAAAACCCGGTACAGGGTCGCTGTGAATCGGAACCGACTCCACGGCACATAACAACAACAACAACAGTTGAATTCTGATTGTCAAGCCAAATGGGTACTATCTGAAAGTTTGGGCATTCTTGGGAGTCTCCCCTCACTTCATATCAGCTGGATGCTTCACTCTCAGTGGCTAGGTCCTTGTCCATGGGCTTAGGTGTTTCCAGGTCTCACCATACTTCGGGCCAACCAGCCCTCCTCTTCTCTTTTTCATCTCCAGGTCAACAGGAATCAATGGACTGTGGTTGAACTCAGCCCATTTCTTCATTGCTGCCTTTCTCCCTCTTCCGCTCACTAGTAGACCAACATGGCCACCAGCAAGCTTGCATGCCTGCTCTTGTATTCTCTTTGAATTTTAGTCTTGTAGGGGGGATTTGTCCTGAAGATACTTGATTGCTTGCCTTGATGGCTACCCAGCAAACAACTTGCTTGTTCTTGTAGTAACCATTCAGACTGCCAGTTTTATTTTGGATTTTTCCTACTGGTCTTTCTTTCAAGAAGTATCCTCTGTCCCTCTAGCTGCTTCAGGCTGGTAGGCTTGTCCTTTCAAGTGGGAATGTCCCACCTCAGAAGGTTCTGGATGGGGCTTAGAATTCCGCCTAAGGTCCTATACACTACAAAGGCTCCGCAAGAAGCCTCTTTTCACTGGGCAAGTTCTAGAACCACTTTTAGTTATACGCTGAAGACAGACTTAAAGCTCTCTAGAATCATGTTTCCCAATATTCCTTTCTATCCCACTCAATAGTAGGCAAGGGAAACCCATATTCATAAGACAGTTAAGTATCTTGACATTATTTCCCCTCTTTTACCCATTCAG
>NW_006408864.1:1613466-1618084 GCF_000296735.1 Chrysochloris asiatica | reverse complement strand
TAGTTTCATTTTCTGACCACAATCATCGATTCAGGCTAATTAGGGTTGATCCTGGAATTTTTCTCATCTATCGGAGAAGAGACATTCCTTCCATTTTTGCAAGAGTTATTATGCTGAAGGAGGGAAGACTGGAGCTGTTGGGGGCCCCTATGTGGAGCAAGAGCGAGCATAGGTACTCAGAGCAGAAAGGGAAAGGTGGGGAGAGACTTGTGATGCTGTTTGAGTCCTCAGACCCTGCCGTGTCTGCAGCCAGTCTACCCCTGTACATTTTAGCCAGTTTTCTCTCTTTTTTTCTGAAGTCAGAGGTGATTTCTGCCTCTTGAAATGAAAAGAATCTTAACTAATAATTAACAAAGGAAACTAATAGGGAAGGAGGCAAGCTGGTGAAGCCATCATTCCCATTTTATGGAAGTGGAAAGTGAGGCTACTACCCAAGGTAAGTGAATTGCCTAAGCCACTCAGTTAGGAAGGAGTTGAGCTCATTTTTGTAATCCAGGTGTGTTGTCTCCAAGTTCTTCAACCATCAAAGGAGTGTTGGTGAGTATGATATTTCAGTGTAGGCATTAAAGACATGTATGTCAGTAACGGTGAGTGCTGTGGCCGAGGGACAGCCACAGCCTTGACCATTGGGACCACGGGACAGGAGAAGACCCCTGACCCAGAGGCTGAATCCATCGGCTACCAGGATGTGTGATTTTGTCTCTGGCATTGCAGATGACCTGTGCCTTTCAGAGTCCACTGTTTTGAATTGGTAGTGGGGAAAAAAGGCAGGAGTGAGGCAGCTTGCAGCAGGATGAGGAGTTCGGGAATTTGGGAATTGTGATGGTGTCACAGTGTTGTGAATGTACTTAATGCCACTGAATTTTACACTCCAAAATGGTTAAAGTGGTAAACTTAGGTTGTTTATAGTTTCTCTCTCTCTCACACACACATGAGAAGGAGTGGAGGCCTTGGCATTTCAGTTTCCAAGAAATAGAAATTCTGTGTCAATAGAAGGTGCTAATTGCTTGAAAGATCTGAGTATAAGAAAGTCAGAAGTCTCGAGGTTGAGTCTGCATAGGTCTAAAAAGTAAGTGATAGAGCAATGGATTCCGGGACCTGCCTCCCTTATTCCTGAGAACTTTCCATTTCTGGTTCAAATCCACATTCAACCTTATAACAAATCAATTTTTTCTCAAGCAAGTTTCTTGGTAGTCTCTGAATTAACTTCAAGATGGAATTCAGGCATCCTCATCCCATGATGTCTCTGCAATACTCCCAAGTTTGGTGTAGATTCTAACACTGAAGACCCCTTTGCTAGCATGGGACAGAGACCTACCCCAAACTTGTTTGAACAAAAATTCACTTAACTGAGAAAATAGGAAGACAGTGCCATTTACAATGGCCAATCAAAAGATCTTTAGCAACCAAAACAACAATGAGATGTCATCTTACCCCAACATTAATAGCAAAGTTCAAAAATAAGAAAACAACAAATGCTGGTGAGGGAACAGTGAGACTGGAAACCTCATACATAGTTAGTGGGACTGTAACATGGTACAACCACTATAGAAAATGTTATGGTGCTTCCTCAAAAATTGGAAATAGAAATACCATATGATCCATCAATCCATCTATTTGGTATATATCTTAGAAAAACAAGAGCCATGACATGAACAGATACATGCATACCCATGTTCATCACAGCACTTATTCACAATAGTAAAAAGATGGGAAAATCTTTATTGTCTTTGATTTTGGAGAGCTTGATTATTATATGTCTTGGTGATTTTCTTTTAGGGTCTATCCTTCCTGGGATTCGTTGAACTTCTTGAATGCTTTTATTTTCATTTTTCAGGATGTTAGGAAAATTTTCTTCCAGCATCTCTTCAACTATCTCCTCTGTGGGCATGTGTGATTCTTCCTGTTCCAGAATACCGATAATTCTTAAATTATTCCTCTTCATGTTGTCCAACATGAGTCTTAGACCTTCCTCAGATTTTTTAAATCCTTTTTTTCTGCTTGTTCTTTTATCTTAGTGGTATTGAGAGATTTGTCTTCTAGCTCACTAGTTCTGGCTTCCATCTCTTCAACCTTTGCCCTTTCAATGTATTGTCCATTTCTGATATTCTATTATTAATCATTTGGACCTCTTTCTGTAGGTTTTGAATTGTTTCCAATGCTGTATCTATCTTATTTGATTGTAACACTTTCCTGACTTCTTCCTTATTTTTCTCAACTCCATTGTAAAGTGTTTTGATACATTTTATAGTCATTTTTCTAAATTCCTTCTCAGGCATTTCCAAAGGCTGCCCTCCTTCCAGTTTGGAGTGTAGGTCTACCTTCAACTCATTTGTCTCGGTCATTGTATCTCGTTTCTGGACATGTGCTGATATGGTCATCTGTTTCTGTTTTTTGGGTATATTCAGTGTTTACCTATGGCCTTAATACTTAGATGGGTGTGTGTTTTGGTATTCTTTATGCTTTCTGATTGGCTTCAGGTAGATGTGATCAGGAGATGGGCTTCCCTTTTCATTCTTCTTCCTGAGAAATTTCAAGATGCCACTGTTGGTTGTTGTGAGGTAACTCAGGATTTAACTTTTGTCCTGTTTCCTATTTAATCTGCCTGTCCTGCTCCACAACCCCCGTTCAGGCCTTTTTCCTAGTGATAAACAGTTCAGGGTTGGCTGTGGTCATTTTGTGCTGCTGTTTGGTTTTAAGTGGAAACTGTCCCTTTAAATTTTTAGGAGATCTGTGCGCATGTGTAATGGAAGCCTCCAGGAGTGGGGATGGGGTGTCCACTCGCTCAGGCACCCTCTCTAGTCACAAGAATGTAGATTCACAGACAGCGAGAGGCCTATAAACAGATACAAAAAAATAATGTGCACACCCTTAACCCCGGGTTCTGTCAGGAGTCCGTGGCTGCTCTGATCCTTCCCCCTTTTGGTCTCACCCAAGATGGCAGCTCCGGGAGCAGCTGAGCACCTTGGATTAAAAAGCACTGGATTTCTTGCTTCAACTACAAATCCCACTGGCTGTAAGCCTTCCAACTTTTTAAATATTCCTTTATATGTGGTTCAGAGTTCTGGCACCATCCCTGAGCCTTCTTGGTCTGATATTCTGTGTTGTTGCTGATGGAGCTCCTCACTGCACTCTGTCAGCCATCTTGTTTGTTCCTCTTCTCTTCATTAGGAATTTCTGTGACTACAACTTCTGTTGTGGTTAACAGGGAGGCCACTCCAGCAACATCCAATAAAGCAGTTCTTACAACCTTGGTTGGATCAATGATTCCTTTTTCTACCCTATTGACAAAATCTCCAAACATAGCATCATAACCAACTTCTGAGGAACTCTGCATAATTTTCTCAACTATCAACGGTCTTTCAACACTTACATTCTTAGCAATAGTCATTGCAGGAATCTCGAGTGGTCTTTTAATAAATTCTATACCAATTTTTTATCTTCATGTGCTGGAGTTAGTGAGTCCAAGGCTGTAATGTACCGAAGCAAAGCCCAGCCACCTCCAAGATCAATGCCTTCTTCAATAGCAGCTCATGTTGCATTGCAAGCATCTGTAACTCTATCTTTTCATTCACTGCCACATCACTTGTCCCAGCAACTTTTAGCACAACTACTCCATCTGAAAGTTCAGCTTTTCTTTTTCATATTCACTAGTTCTGATGTCTAACTGCTCAATGAGTTCTTGAATATGTTTTTCAATTTGAACTTTGTCACCTTTTCCTTTCTAAAGCATGGCATTATCTTTGGTCATGATGAGCTCTCCAACATTCCCTAAGTCATGAGGTCAAACATCTTCAATATTCAGTGTTAACCCCTCTTCTCCAAATACTGCACCACTAGTAGCAATACCATGTCTTTAAGCTGGCTCTTTCTGTTGTCACCAAGACCAGGAGCCTTGAGTGCTGCAACCTGAAAACCTACTTTTAGCCTATTCAAAGTGAGACTACCTTAGAGCTTCTCCATCAACATCTTCAGCAATTATGACCAAAGGCTTACATTGAGCATTGACAATTTCAAGAGCAGGTACAATAGACTGGACACTTTTCACTCAGTAGAACATAGGCATCCTGTAACTCATATTTTTGATCTTTTGATGTATTAATAAAGTATGGGAAAATATAACCTTGGTCAAACTTTATGCTTTCAATAATTTTTAACTCATCCTTCAAGGGTTTTCTGTCCTTTACTGTGATGACATCCTTTCTAGTCTTTTTCATGGCATCAGAAATGATGGTGCCAATTTCTTTGTCTCCATTTGAAGAAACTGTAGCCACTCTTCATGAGGCGTCACAGTCACAGAATGCTTCTTAAATTCAGCAATTACAGCATCAACAGCTAACATTACACCTCTCCTGATTTCCACTGGATTAGTGCCTTTGCTAATCTTCTCAAAACCTTCCTTGGCTATAGAGTGTGCCAATACAGTAACAGTGGTTGGCAACATCCTGAGCAAGTTTGCCTTCAATATATATTTTTTTAATGTTTTATTGTGAATTATATGATAGTTTACATGAGAGAGCTTTAGTTTTACATTCATTCCATCATATATCATCTCATTGCCATGGTTCCAATCCCCTCCATGCATCATCAACCAACCAAAGGGTATATCCTAGAGATC
>NW_006408864.1:1609874-1611599 GCF_000296735.1 Chrysochloris asiatica | reverse complement strand
TCCTTTCAAGTGGAGATTTCTCATCTCTGGAGATCTGGATGTGGTTCTGGTTTCTACCTATAGTTTTTTGTATTGCAAAGGCTCCGCAAGAAGCCTCGTTCACTTGGTACTCTGTAGCCCCATTTTAGGTATTCCAATCTTGCCTTCAATATTTTTTGCATTTATCCATTAAGTCAATTGACTTAGCAACAGCAACACCATCTTTTGTTACTTTGGGGTTTCCCCAACTCTGTTCAATAATCACTGTTCTTCCCTTTGGCCTCATAGTATCAACTACAGCATCGACTAAAAGGTCTACACCTTAGAGCATTAGGACTCTGGCATTTGCACCAAATCTTACATCTTTGGCTTAAGCCCAAGTAAGATGAGGAACCAATACCCTGGACACTGTTCTTACCTATTGAAAGACTGCAAGTAATCTGAGAATTTCTGAAGGGCAGCGCGTGGGTGGGCTTATGTGTGAGCAGAGAGGAATGCTGCCAGTGGCAAGTGAGGAGTCATACTCCTTTTAAAGAGCATGACCAAGACATGGTACCCATCACCTTCTACTGACATCTCAGTGGACAGAACTTGGTCACATGGCACCTACCTGTATGGAAGAAAGGGAATACAAGGTTTATTCTATGAAATTTTGTATTCTGCTAAAAGAATTCTATTACTATGTAAGAGAATACTGTATAAAAGAATATTGTATTACTGTATAAGAGAATAAATTCTGGGGAACAACTAGCAATCTCTGTCTTGGGGTAATCCTTCAAGTCAAATGCGGGAGTGGATTCCAGGAGGCCAAAAAGCAACAGATGACTGAGTTTCTGGTTGGGATGATGAAAACCTTTTGGAAATAATGGTGATGGTTGTGAATTATAGTGAATGTTGCTTATGTTACTGAATGGTACCCTTAAGAATGGCAACTTGCATGTTATACATATTTCATAATAATGCATTTTTTTTAAGGGAAAGAAAGCAACAGATATCTATCATAGGGTCTCTACTGTATGTGCTCCCAGTCCCTTGGTTTACTTCAATCACCAATTGTCTGTTTCTACATAGGCCATTACCTGCTGTCATCTGAATTGTACTAGCTGGCCTAACATCCTGTCTCACATGCGCCAGGGCTAAGGTATGCCTGTGTTCCCGGCCTGCAGCCTCGGACTGGGCACCTCTGATTGCTGTTAGCTACTGTCAAGTCAGCTCTGGTCCATGGTGACCCCATATGCCACAGAGTTAAACATTGCTCCCTCCTACACACCATCTTTGTTATCATTGGCATTGTTGGTTGGTATGGTTGTCCATTATTTCAGTCACTGTGTATTTTGAGAGCCTTCCAACCTAGGGACTTTTCTTTCAGCACTATGTTGGACAATGTTCAGTTATGATTGTTGTTGTTGTTAGGTGCCATCGAGTTGGTACTGACTCAAAGCAGCCCTATGTACAACAGAATGAAACACTGCCCAGTCCTGGGCCAATTGTTGCCATGCCTGAGCCCATTGATGCTGCCACTTTGCCAGTCCATCTCGCTGGGGGTCTTCTTCTTTTTCTCTGACCCTCCACCTTACCAAACATGATATCCTTCTCTAGTGACTGGTCCCTTCTGACAATATGTCTGAAGTATGAGGGACGAAGTTTAGCCATCCTGGCCTCCAAGGAGCACTCTAGCTGCACTTCTTCCAACAGATCTGTTGGTTCTTTAGGCAGCCCATGGCACTTTCAGTATTTTCCTCCAAC
>NW_006408864.1:1607299-1609099 GCF_000296735.1 Chrysochloris asiatica | reverse complement strand
GTAAAGATTTACAGCCTCGGAAACCCTGTACAGGGTCGCTATGAGTTGGAACCGACTCCACGGCACACAACAACAACAAGTAAGAGGATAGACAGTCTGCTTTCTTCATTCATTTGTCCATTCATTTATTCAGCAAGCATCAATTATATGCCACATGCAGGGGGAAAAGTGTTTGCTAAAAAAGAGCCAGATTTTCATTCATGGATCTTATAGTTAGAGGGGTCTCTCACTCTCTAGAAATATTTTTATCTGTAAAACAGATGCTGTTCAGGCACATTCTCAAAGATGATTCACAGGGAAGAAAGCTTGGGCCCGCCAGCATCTATAATCACAGACCAGAGGACTGAAGGCAGACACCCCTGACCCACCCATCCCCTGGAATCTTCCTCTACTCGTGTAATCCAAGGAGCACTCTTACAGTCTGTTTGTCTGTCTGTCTGGAGGATTCTTCCGCAGCCCTTACTTGAGTTCAGCAGTACCAACACTGTTCATCGAACAATAGAACCACAGGATTCAATAATTGCATCCTAAAGTCTTCTTTTGTTTTGGTTGTAGTGGTTGAAAAATATGATTATGTGTTCCCAGAAAATGGCTTGGTGGCATACAAAGATGGAAAGCTCTTGGGCAAACAGAACATTCAAGGTCTCCTGGGTGAGGCTTTCATCCAAGACGTCATCAACTACTGCCTGAGGTACATAGTGAAAATTAAACTCCCCAAGAAAAGGAGTACTTTCATTGAATTCCGGAATGGGATGTTCAACGTGTCCCCCATTGGGCGAGGCTGCACCCAAGAGGAGCGCATTGAGTTCTACGAGCTCGACCAAAGAGAGAATATAAGAGAGAAGTTCATCACACACCTGAGGAAAGAGTTTGCAGGAAAAGGCCTGACATTCTCCCTAGGAGGCCAGGTCAGCTTTGATTTCTTCCCTAAGGGATGGGACAAGCAGTACTGCCTCCGACACGTGGAGAATGACGGCTTCCACACCATCTACTTCTTTGGAGACAAAACCATGCTGGGCAGAAATGACCATGAGATCTTCACAGATCCCCCGACTGTGGGCTACACTGTTGTGGCACTGAGGACACTCACTGGATCTGCAAGAGTCTCTTCTTCTGAGGGGCCAGACTTGAGGTCACCCTGCCAACCCTGGTTCCCACCACACTGGGAACCTCACCCTCCAGATAGGGCAGGGCTGACTAGAGGATTACCTCAGACCACACACACCCCCAGCCCAGTCTGGACACACACACACCCACTGTCCCCTGTGGGAAAGTATGGGCCCCCTGCATCAGTACCACAGGGAGCTTGGTAGTTAGAGAAGGGACAGGGCATTTGGGGCCTGAAGGTAGGAGCACATCCTGCACACGGGCTTAAGGAAGCAGGATTCGACCAGATATGTGCTTACTTGGTTCCAGCCCTGTTTCCTGTGTAGGAGACAGTCCCCAGCTGGGTTTGCCCAGCCAAAGGCTAACTCTTTTCCATCTGCCCCTGAGCTGCCCAGAGCAGCCCCAACACCTGCAGTGACCAGCCAGCTGCCTTCTTCTCAGAAGCCCTTTCCCTTTGGCCTGGTGGGCCTCCCAGCATTCCTCTCCTTGGTGCTGACTGAGTGCAGGACCTGGCCATTCATGACAACCTGGGGACTGCTTTGTCCATCCACTGGTCGGTTAGTGAGCACTGCTGAGTGCCCTGGTCCTGGCCCACCACCACTGTACCCTCCCTTCCCACAGGCCCCATCAAGAACATTGTAGCAAGGATCCCCTTGCAAGCAAACGGTTCTTGGGTCACCTTTTTTTTTTTTT
>NW_006408864.1:1585685-1604159 GCF_000296735.1 Chrysochloris asiatica | reverse complement strand
CCCAAGATGGCGGCTCCTGGAGCAGCCCAGCGTCCCGGACTAGAAAGCAATAGATTTATTGCTTCTGCCACAAATTCCCCCAGCTGTGAGCCTTCCAACCTTCTAAGTATTCCTTTATATGTGGTTCAGAGTTGTGGGACCATACCCTGAGCCTGCTTGGTCGGGTATTCTGTGTTGTTGTTGGCAGAGCTCTCTGCTATATGTCCACCCGATCTGCCATCTTGTTTGCTCTCCCTGGGTCACCTTTTGATGTTTATAAGGAGCCTGGTTCACTCCTGTCCAGGGGTCCAGAGGAAGTGCCACATCTGTGCTCTGTTCTGCTCTGACCCAGGGCAGGGGGCTAGGTTTGATTCTGCGAATGACACTTAGGGACTTAGGGTCTCCCAGAAAGAAAGCAAATTAAAGTGATAGTATTTTTAAAAAAAACAAAAAACAGATGCTGTTCAACTAAAGTGAAAATTCTCTCTTCCTCAGGCATTGATGAAAGACTTTCAGCATTTCGTTTTCTGAGATGCCCACAGATGCTGCCTCTGGGAGTTACCTGTGTTTGGGCAAGCCCACTGTCACTTTTCCCTCAGTCTGGTAATGGAATCTTGCCTTTCCTTTGGGTACAACTGTCTCCTTCTCTTTGTGATCCTGGTAGAGCTGTTTGTCACAGTGTTGTTGTTATTAAGTGTTGTCAAGTCAGTTCTGACCCATAGTGACCCTGTACAGGATTTCCGAGGAGCTACTAGGGAGCTTGAACCTCTGACCTTGCGGTTCAAACCAACTTTGCAGTTTGGTGCATTAACCCACAGTGCTACACCAGGATTCTGTCTGTCATAATACACAGCCCTTATTCTTCCAGGAAGAGCATGTGATACATCTGGTCAACCGAAGAGCTCTCTCTACAGAATTGGTTCCAGGATTGTTCAGCAGGGTCAGTGAAATCTCCTCTGAAATTTGATGTGGGGAGGTAGAGTGAGAGGTCTATCCTCCTTTTAGGGCCAAAGGTGAGGATGTAGATTTGGGACTGCCAGCAACCTTCTTTCCATAAGAATGCCTCTAACCCGTATCATTTGAGTCCTGACTTGAAAATTGCTCAAAGTTCAAAACAAAACAAAACAACAGAAACAAACTCTTATCTGCCAAACTATAAAATTAGCCTTCAAAACTGAAAGATGATCCATTAATGGTGATGGTGGTGGTGTGCCATGGAGTCAATTCCAACTCATAGTGACCCTGCACAGGGTTTCGAGGCTGTAAGTCTTTACAGGAGCAGAAAGCCTTCTCTTTGTCCTGCAGAACAGCTTGTAGTTTCAAACTGCTGACCTTGAGGTTAACAGCCCACCTCATAACCACTATGCTACCAGAGCTCCTTCAATAGATGAGTCAATTAAAGACAACTGGGAAGCAATCTAATTCCAAATTTTCCTGGATTTGTTATAACTTCCCTCCTAGTCTTTAACATTGCTTCCTCCACAATTACCTGACAGCAGTTTTTTTTTTCTTTTTTTTAGTTTTTATTGTGAATTGATTGAAAGTTTACAGGGCAAATCATCAGTTTTACATTCAACAAATCATGCACCTTGTTTCATTACAATAATCATAATCCCCTCCATGTACCATCAGTTAACAGTATTTCTCTCTATTCATTTTAGCTCTATCTTTTTTTTTTTTTAACATTCAGGCATATGTAATAATTTACACCACCAAAGGGCACATTCTGCAAGTCTGTCTCCTGGCAGCCAGCTCTCAGTCCCTCTCTTTCCATGAATCTAGAGTCCTCAGCTGCTCCCTCTCTCCATGTCCTCATTTCTAACCTCCACCTCTGGTGTCGCTGCTTCTCTGGATAAGGTCCTGCATTCCGCTTGTACTCTTCTCCCTTGATGGTCCTCAGTTTCTGGACTGTAATATTAACTACTTGCCCATTTTTGTTACAAAACTTCTACCTTTACAATTGTAACAGTTGCTATTAGTCATGATAACAATTACTCACTATGGAATCACAAGAATCTTATCCCCATCTCTTTAACCAGACCCATCTAGACAAGATGAAAATTATTCAGTGGGGACTCTATATTCCCCCTCCCCCACTCTTTTTTTTTTTTTTAAGTTTTTATTGTGAATTGAGTGATAGTGTACATGGGAGAACACCAGCTTTATTCATCCCATCATATTTCGTTTCATTGCAACGATTACAATCCCCACCATGCATCATCAAACAACCAAAGGGTACACCCCGCAAGCTTGCCCCCCAAATGTCAGCACACAGCCCCTCTCCCTCCCTGAATCCAGTGCCCCCAGCTGCTCCATCTCTCCACATCATTGTCGCTGCCTCCATTTCTGGCATTATTGCTTCTGTGGGTAGGGTCCTGCACTCACTTGGTGGTCCCAGGGACCTTCGCTCCTGGACTGCAAAATCAACCACTCCCCTCCTTTGTTACAAAACATCTACCTTTACATTTCCGATCCTCACAGTCAGTTCTAATAGCAATTATTCACTATTGTACCACAAAAGTCTTACCCCATCTCCTTTCTTCAGCCCCATCCCAACAGCTTGGAAACAACACAGTGGAGATTTTACCTTCCCCTGTACCTTCTGGAACTAGGCTCCCTCTTGAAAGCTTGTAAGCCAGTCATTTCTTGCCTTTGTCGCACCTCCATTTTGAATAGCCAATGTCTAAGTTGCCCATCCCTGTTAACCCTGTGTACTGAAGAATGGGAGTGATCCTCGCTATAAAGATCTGCTCCCTTTTTTGAGCGGCTACATCTATAAGTATAGGTCAAGTTCATCAATTGTAGCAGGTTAGTCTTTTTTTTCCTCTTCTAGTTGAGTTCTGATCATCCAGCTATTGAAGCCAGGTCAAGTGGGTACTATCTGCAAGTATGGGTGTTCTTGTACATCTCCCCTTACTTCATATCAGCTGGATGCTTCACTCCCTGCTCTAGTCATCTGTGGCCGGGTCACTGTCTCTGGGCCCAGGAGTCCCCGGGTCTTGCCATACTGCTGGCCAACCAGGTCTCAACCTGGGTTCACAGGAGTCTATTGAACATGGTCGGACTTAGCTCACAAGTTCATTGCTGTTTTTCCCCCACTGCCCCTTATTGGTGACCAACGTGGCAAGACCACATGCCAAGTCTTAGTCTTGGAAGGGGGTTTGCTCTGAGGGGATCCGTCACACGCTCTTAAACTAAACTCCCTCTTGAAACCTTGTAAGCCAGTCACTTTGTGCCTTTATCACCCCCTCTTTTTAGGTAGCCAATGTCTAAGTTGTCCATCCTGGTCTACCTTGTGTACAGAGGGGATAGCATTGATACTTGATGTGAATACTCTTTCTGTCTGTGTTGGTATTTAGAGTTACTGCCTCCTATGTCAGGTCCATCAAATTGTAGCAATTTACCCTTGTTTTCTTTATCAGAAATTGTTGTTTTTTAATCTTCCTCTAGTCGAGTTCTGATTATCCAGCCATTGAGGCTAGGTCCAATGGGTACTATCTGCAAGTTTGGGTGTTCTTGTGCATCTCCCCTCACTTCATATCAGCTGGATACGTCTCTGTCAGCTCTAGCCCTCTGTGGCTATGTCCTTGTCCATGGGCTCATGTGTCCCCAGGTCTTACTACACTTTGGACCAGCCAGCCCTTCCTCTTCTCTCTTTCATCTCCAGGTCAACAGGAGTCTATGGAACATGGTTGAACTCAGCCCATCTTCATTACTGCCTTTTCCTCTCTTCCACTCACCAGTGGAATCAATGTGGTCGTCAGCAAGCTTACATCCCTGCTCATGTGTTCCCTTTGAGTTTCAGTCTTAGAGGAGAGTTTGTCCTGAAGGAACTTGATTGCTTGCCTTGATGGCTTCCCGGTGAACAACTTGCTTATTCTTGGAGTAGCCAGTCATACTATCATTTTTGTTTTGGGTTTTTCCTGATGATCTTTCTTTGAAGATATATCTTCCGTCACTCTAGCTGTTCCAGGCTGGTCTGCTTGTCCTTTCTAGTGGGAATGTCCCACTTCAGAAGGGTCTCGATAGGGCTCAGGATTCCATCTAAGGTGTTATACTCTGCAAAAGCTTTGCAAGAGGCCTATTTCACTGAGCAAGTTCTAGAACCCCTTTTAGGTATTCCAATCAGTTATAGGCCTGACAGCAGTTTTTGTGATTCACTTTCTAAATCATGGATCCTAGTTTTCACAGGAACAAGCTTTCTTTTCACATCAGGTTTTTTGTTTGTGTTATTTAATGAAATTACATTATTACAACAGCATATACTGCTGGAATAAACACATTTGGGTACAAACTCAACCAACTCTTGGTAAGCCAACAACTCAACTGGTGAGAACAGAAGGACCCATTGAACCACCATGACCCATCTGTGGGCATTTCAGAAAAGAAGATGCTGAGAGTCTGTCATCCATGCCTCAGGACAATAGAACTTTCACTTCAGTTGAACATTATCTGTTTTGTTCAGATAAAACGATCCCTATAGTCACCAGTATTCAGAAAGCTGTAGACTTTAGTTACCATTTTTACTGACAGAATGGGGAATTCGAAAGTTGGTTAAGTGTAGATGGTTAAGAGAGCTTTTAAAGCTTGAATCAATGTTCTCTCTTAAAACTGGAAGTCCTGACAAAACTTGTTTTTGTCGAATGAAGATTCTTTATGGAGGATGTTATTGAAGGTCACAAACTTTGAATGGGCCCTAAGTGTTGCCTGACAATCTTCTGCTGTATTTTTTTGGACAAGAACTCCCCTAATTTCCAAGTCTGATGACCTACCTATGTCCTGCCCCAGTAATTTCTTCTTGCCGTCTTGCCTCGCAGAGAAGCCACCCTTTTCTCTATGTAACACACTTTGAATCTCAGCCCACTGGGGACTTGAATGCCAGCGTGATTCCCACCCTTTCCTATATCTTCATCCAATTCCGTATTGTGGGTCCTTCTCCCCAGCGACCAAATACGCTCAATTTGTTACAATGTGCAGTGGAGATTTGTCTGGTTCTGGTCACCCAGCCTGTGATCCTCTTTCTGAGGAAAACGTCTCTCCTGCTATGTGGGGTTTTGGTGGGACAGTAAACGGAGGAGTCTGTCCTCCCACCAAGAAAGACCAAGGTACTCTTAGATGCTTTCTGACAAGTTATTCCTCTCAACACCTACGGACAGTGGCATATTGCCATAGCTCTGCCAAACAAGCTTTACTTCTTTAGAGACTTGGAATCTTGAGCAGAGAGATCCATAGAAGTGGCTGCAATCCTCCCTTCAGACTGTGGAGAGGTCTGGAGTTGCCAGGTTCCTGTCCTGAAAGATCATGGTTAGTGCTCCAGCATTTGCTTCAATTCATTGAGCTCCCTGCAACCCTCTAGTTTACCCAGAGTTTTCTGTTGTTTGCTATTCCAGGAAAACTACTACATAATGCATCATATTAAAATGCAAACAGAGAACAAAATGAAAACCAAAAATGCCTCTATTGACCAGAGGTATTGAGTGCCTTTCCAAAGGACACTTTCTTCTTCTTCCCTTTATGGTCAGGCTGTAAAGAGTTGTCCATACATACCTATTTCCAATTCTTCCCTTCAACTCACTCTGATGGTTTTGCCCTTCACCTCACTGAAGCCATTAGGTCTAAGCTAGTGTTACTGCAATATCCCCGATTTCCTTTTGGCTGCTTCTTCTCAGCCTGTCCCACAGGGCATCTCAGGCATCCCAGTGTGCCCTGACCGGACTCCTAAGCACACTCCTGTCAAGAGTCAGTCTTAGGACGTCACAACTGGCCCATTGAGTACTCAAGCCAGAGATTCCTCTGCTGCCAACCTGATCATCATATCCACCCTCCTACCACCACAAAGTCCCAGTGTGTTTCTGCAGAACTGGCTCAGGAGGAACCCAAGAAATACTTGATGGAATGATAGCAGCAGCCACTCTCTACAGAACATTTTCACAAATATGATCTTCACTATAGTCCTGTGATGAGGACATGGATACTCAGATGAATAATTTTGTTTAGGTGTGGGCTTACAGGGCCAGTGATAGTGACGCAACTGGGATGAGATAGCACTGCCTGTCTTAGGCTCTCCCTTGGCAGCTGCCACAGCCAGGGGAGTCTCCTCGCTAGGACATGGGTGGAAGAAGGGAACAACATTTGGACAAGGGGTTGAGACCAAGACAATGCTAGAAGATCTTGGTGGCATGACGCAGTCAGTCTGCATCTTCTGGGTGCCCAGTGTGACTGACTTCTACTGATAGGTATCTCCAAACAGACTTGGTTGAAACACACTGTGATGTGGTTCTGGATGCCCAGGGTTGAGCCCTGGGTTGGACACAAATTCTCAGTGAAGCCTTAGGTAGCTCATTCCTTCTTGAGGTATGAATAAGATTTCTGAGATGTGGAGAGAGTGCTCCCCCAGAAGTTGGCCTTGAATCTCCCATTTCCCATTACCTTTGGGCAGAATCCCTCTGCCAGGTCACAGCTACTTCGTTGGGCAGTGTGTAGTGGGGAAGCCAAGGGCTGGGATTTACATTTGGAAACTTCTCAGGGGCTCAGCCTGGTCTGCCAGACTCGGGGAGTGTGTTCTAAGATTTCACTGGAGGGGCGTTTCTCTGCATAGAATCCCACCTACTCCAACCAGGTAGTGAGCCCTGGGTGGAGGCAAAGAAGTGAGGGCCAAGGCATCCATCCCCAAGTTCAGAATCTCAGGCCACAAATGGAGGGGAGTAGGTAGTGGTACCTGTCTTCATGCCACCGTCCTGTGAAGCATGAGCCAAATGCTGTGCATGGTGCAGAGGTCTTGGTCCCCTCTCTATCTGGTCCTTGAGACAATCTGCCAAGGGGCAGTTCAGTGCCACAGATGGAGACAGTAAGGCTCGGCAGGGCCCCACGTGCAAGAGGATAGTCTAGGGGTGGGGTGGGAGGCTTGGTGCGAAGCCCAGCCACAACCCTGCAAGGTACCTCATGTCCTCCTTCAGCTAGGCGCCAGGGCCGGGGACAACCAGAGAAGAAAGTACTCCTACACCCGCAATTCCCTCTCGACCCAGCTCCCTTTCTGTTTCGGGATGGGAGATGTCAGAAACGTGAGCCCCACTCCAGGTCTTGCCAGTTGGGAAAAGAGCAGAGACGGCCTTGGCTCCGAGGCCACTGGACTGGAGGAAGCTTTCTTAGCAAAAATCTGGGAAAGGCAAGCAGGAGATCTGGGAGTTGGGGACCCAATTCTTGGAATCTGGAGTTCAGAAAGAGGCAGGTTTCTTTTTATCACGCAGCACTGGGGTGGGTGGCAGAAACCCCACGAGGCCTGGGCCGGTTGTCGCTTGTCATGGGTCTGAGTGTTCGAGCCCGGCCGGCGGCTGAAAGAGGCTTGGGGAATGCTGAGAGAAGGGAGCGCCTAACCCCTACACTAGTTAGGGCGGGACGGGGCGGTCCCAGCACCCAGACCGGCTTCTTGTGTCGCCCGGCCGGAAGGCGTTTCGGGGCAACCCGATCGGTAAAGGTGCGGTCTTGGGTGGAGTCGGCACCCCAGCAGGTCCATGAGCCAGATGGTGGGGAGAAGCGAGGGTGTGGGCGGGCTGTGCAGATTGGGTTGGGAGGATGAAGGCCAGGGCTGGTTTGAGGGTTAGGGTGGGGCTTGGAGTGTGGGCGGGGGAAGGATGATAGAATACAAACCTTAAGGGACTGGCCTGAGGGGCTACCGGATTGGGGGAGAGGGGCTGCAGGCTTGACTCTGCGGAAGTCTACGAGGTTGAGGTCTTGAGGACCAGTTGGGGACTCTGGGGACCAAGAAGTGGGGAGGGTCGTGGAGGCAGAGCTCAAAGGACCGGGAGTCGTATTTAAGCGTGCAGGCCCTGGAGGAAAGGGGTCTGGAGAGCGAGGCTGGCAGTGGAAGCAGAATGACAGAGGACTTGAGACAGACCCTAAAGGAAGGGGGTGCTGTGGGGCCTGATGCCGGGTGACAGAGAACAGAAGTCTTAGGGGCTAGGCTATAAGGAAGAAGGTCTTGGGGGATAGGTAGGATGGGCTTAGAAGGTTGTGGGGAGCTGGGCCTATAAATCAGGGGGATGGTGGATGGAAAAGATGGGTGTCTTGGGGTATGTTGGGCAGGCCGATAAAATGGTGATCATGGTGGGGCCAGGGCCGAAAAGACGTAAGGGAGGGCTAAGACCTAGGGGCAGAGAGCAGAGAGTAGGGCTATGGAGACAGGGCGGGAAAGCCTGAAGGCGGAGACGGCAGTGCCTGGAAGGGTCGTGGGGGCGTGGCGGCAGGGTCTCGGAGGCGGAGTTGTGAGTCAGGGGCGTGGCCGGACCGTGGAGTGGGGGGTGGGGGATGCGCCCAGGTGAGACCTGGTCAGGTCGCCGCCCCTGTGCTCCCCGCCACGCGGCTCGCTCCCATGGGAGAGAGGTTGGGTGTTCGGTCCAGACCCGGTTGGTTCCAGCTCAGTCTTGAGGCACCTGTGGCGGCCTGAGGAGCAGCGCTTCCGCCGGCCCGCTGGGCACGGGGCCCACGAGAGGGTGAGAGGTGGCCCCGTGCGGGTGTGTCTGTCCCGCTGTGTGCCTTCCCCCTTCTTCGCCTCCAGAACCCCTCTCCAGCGCCCAGTCCAGCTTTCCCGCTCCCGCCTCGAGTTGCGTGTCCTCCGTGGCCACTTCCGGTCTCTCTGCTCGCCCTATCCCACCCCCTTTTCCTTCTCTACGGTTTTTCAGTACTCTCCTCTTGACTCCGTGTCTTATGCCTCCATCCCTCCCTTTCATGCCTTCCTCCCTCTCTCATTGCCTCACTCTAGTCCCCCAGACCCCATCTCCCCAACCCCTTACCCACATATCCGCATGCCTTTGCTGCTTGGAGGGTCTACAACCCAGTTTTGATTGGCCAATTTTCGGGCTCTATGCGGGAGAGGTGTGCACTTTGTAAGGAGGCAATGTTGTAGGTTCGGGGCCCCAGCACGGGCTCTGTCTGTGCACTAGGTGTGCAGCGCATGCAGACTCAGTTTCGTGCAGGATGCTCAGCCAATTCGACCTGTACGTGGGACATAGTGGGTCTACGGGTGGGTGTGTCTGTGAGTGAGCAGGCAGGGACACTGGCCACCTGGGCTACTTCTAGGCTTGCCTATCCCACCCTAAGCTCCTCGAGGGGAGGAAGGGAGCGTGGGTCAGACCTTACCCCAGGAGGAAGCTTGGGGACACATGCCCTTCGATATCCAGAACTCTTTCCTGGCACAGCCTGTGGTCAGGGGCAAGTTCCCCTTTAGGCTCAGTTCCTGGTCTCTGTGACAGACCAGGTTTTATCTTCTCCCAACACTCCTGCCTCAGTTTCTTAGGGCTTTCCCTGACTGTGTTGCTCAGGTTTGCCCCTGAGCAGTCCTGCCAGGCCTCCTTTCCCAGATGGGATGTATCAGACCACTTGCTGGAAGTTGGCCTTCCCTACTGTGCTATAGGGGATTTGTAAGATGTGTGCCCTATGTGGTCCCTAAGGGATAATGCCCTTTGATCAGTTTCTTTCCAGACGATATGGGCTTGCCCTTTCTGTTGTGGTTTTGCTGGAAGTATCATAAATGCCTGTCATTTAGCAAAAGGGGACTTTAAAAGGTGCCATGTGTGTCATCTAAGATGGGGCCTGCTTGGGGTAGCCTTGGTAGTCCAAAAGCTTGGGCCCCTTTCCTGGGGCAACATGAGAGGAACTGGATTCTCTAACCAAGGTGACCTAACAGTCTGCAAGTTTCTGCAGAACTGGGGGCTGTTACTCAAAATGGCACTGGGTGGTGGCAATAAGTATGTAAGTTGGTTGCTCCTCCAGTTGCTGACAGGCAGGACCTGAGTCAGCAGGACAGCCCAGCAGCGGTCACCAGACATTACTCATAGCCATTGAAACGGAGGCTTAAAGAGGGTAGCATAGTCAGGAAGGAGAAGGGCAGGGTTGAAACCAGACCTTTCCATTTATGACTTCAAGGTTTTTTAGCTTCACATTGCTCCCTGTGAGCTCCTCCTTTTAGCTCTGTCCAAAGTGCCCATGACAGGAAGCTGTGGGAAACCTCTCCTCCCCAGGGAGAACCCTGAGTGACTTCCCCTCAGAGCCCACCCTCTGTCTTTCAGGGTTACCAAGACCCGGCTGTAATGGGGAGGACCTTGTTTGGGTTCTGAGCCTGCCGCTTTCAGCTGTGGGTTCTTTGTCATGTTTCTGAACTGCTCTCAGCCTCAGTTTTGTCATCTGCCACTGTAGAGGTGGATGGGGAAGAGGGCCAACAGGTATGTAGTTCTGCCCCCTTATCCCCTCAAGTCCTATGGGCACTGGACAGCCATCTGCTGAGGCAGGCAGAGTCATGAGCACTTCTCATGAGCTTGTTGTGGGAGCTTGTCGGAGAGCACCCGCAGCCTCACCTCTCCTACCTCCTCTGAGGGGCCAGGGTCTGGCCTGCCTCCATATGGCTCTGCTTCCTAGGAGGATCCAGCATGAGTGAGGCTCAGCCAGAGGCTGTGTAGGCTCTCCTGATACCTCCGTGGCACTCTTGGACCAGAGATTGGGTGCTGGACTACCAATGGCCCTGGCCTTCCTAGTGAATACAGGCATGTCTTCTACTTCCTGACCAATCCATTGCCTAGCTTATTTGTTGCAGCTGTAAGAAGGAAGCGGTGGCAGGGGGCCAGGCTTTGCTTCTCCTCAGTCACTGGCCCAGCTGGCGTACTATGAGTACATTGTAAATGCCAGGCACTGCTGGCAGTCCAGGTGAGCCAGAACAACTGAGAAGGAACAAGATGATTGTGGTGCAAGGTGGCAGCTCAGGACATAGTCTTCACTGTGCGCAGAGGTGCACAAAGCCCTGAGGATACACCCGGGCTTAATTCCTGTTTTCGCCACTCACTATGTGCTGTTGAGTAGGTCACCTGGTAGATCTCTCTGAGCTTTGACCTGGTCTGTAAAATGGGGATGCTGATGCATCTCATGGGGTTGTCCTTACAATTAAATGACATACTGTGCAAAGGATGTGGCACATTCCCTCACGTAGTGTATGATGGGGAACTAGGAGTCGTTAATGTTGCTGCCATGTTATGGTTATTGGCTTTGTGCCCTCCTCACTTCAAAAGTTTAACTTTCTTTTTGTTGTTCAGAGATTTCCTTGAGGGTAGGGGCTGGGTCATATGCCTCTCTTGTCAACATGTCCTCTTACTGACTCTCTTGTGGAGCAGCTTGCGTAAGGCCTGGTAGAGCAGATGGAATCAGCTGGCTGAGGTGTTGGTTCTGAAGGCTGTTTCTATTGCTCTGACTCAGGGAGAGTCCTTGGAAACATGAGCTGAGAAATTTTCTAGGTCTTCATCTGTTCCAGGTGAGGTGATTTAAGACATCGTCAAACTTGACCACCACCACTCGATTGTCAGTTTGTCATACTGTGGTGGCTTGCATGTTGCTCTGATTCTGTAAGCTATGCCATGGATATTTTAAATATCAGCAGAGTTACCCACAGTAGACAGGTCTCAGCTGAACTTGCAGATGAGAAGAGATTAAGAAGATGGAGAGACGGAATCGTTCTGAATATTTTTACTCACTACAAATCTTACAAATAGCAGTGGAACTGTCAGCACCAGAATATTGAATCTTGAAACACGATGAAGAACACCAGAATATTATCAAATATAGTGCTGGAAGATGAGCCCCGCAGGGTGGAAGGCACTCAATACGACTGGGGAAGAACTGCCTGCACAAAGCAGAGTTGACTATGATGATGCAAATGGAGTAAAGCCTTTGCCTTCGGGACCTTCATTTGCTGATGGGGCACAACTCAAAATGAAGAGAAACAGCTGTAAACATCCATTAATAATCAGAACATCGAATGTATAAAGTATGAATCTTGGAAAATTGGAAATTGTCAAAAATGAAATGGAACACATAAACATTGAGCTGCAATGAACTGGTGCTGGCCATTTTGAATTTGATAATCACATGGTTTACTATGCTGGAAATTACATATTGAGAAAGAATGATGTTGCATTCATCATCAAAAAGAACATATCAAGATCAGTCATGAGGTACAACGCTGACTGTGATAGGATAATATCCATACACCTACAAGGAAGACCACTTAATACCACTATTATTCAAATTCACGTACCAATCACTAACACCAGTGATGATGAAATTGAAGAATTCTACCAACTTCTTCCGTCTGAAATAGATCAAATATGCAATCAAGATGTAATGATAATTGCCAGGGATTGGAATGCAAAGGTTGGAAAAAAAGAAGCAGGATCAGCAGTTGGAAAATATGGCCTTACTGATATTTTCTGGAGATTGCATGACAGAATTTTGTGCATGACTTCTTCATTGCAAATACTTTTTATAAACAACGTGAAATACAACTATACACATGGACCTCATCAAATGGAATACACAGCAATCAAGTTGCCTACGTCTGTGGAAAGAGATGGTGGAAAAGCTCCATATCATAAGCAAAAACAAGGCCAGATGCAGATTGTGAAACAGGCCATCAATTACTCATATGCAAGTTCAGGCTGAAGCTGAAGAAAATTAAAACAAGTGCATGAGAGCCAAAATATGACCTTGAACATATCCCATCTGAATTTAGAGGTCATCTGAAGAACAGATTTGATGCATTAAGCACCAAAGACCAGAAGAGTTGTGGAATGACATCAAGAACATCATACAGGAAGAAAGCAAAAAGTCATTAAGAAGACAAGAAAGAAGGAAAAGTTCAAAATGGATGTCAGAAGAGACTCTGAAACTTGTTTTCCAGCATAGAGATGCTAAAGTAAATGGAAGAAATGAGGAGGCAAAAGAAAATTTCAAAAGACAGCTCAAGAAGACAAAGTCAAATATTATAATGAAATGTGCAAAGACCTGTGGTTAGAAAACCAAAAGGGAGGAGCACATTCTAGCATTTGTCAAGCTGAGAGAATGGGAAAAAAAATTCAAGCCTTGACTTTCAGTATTGAAGGATTCTATGGGAACAATATTGAATGATGTAGAAAGCATCAAAAGAAGATGGGAGGAATACACAGAGTCAATGTAGCAAAGAGAAATGGTCGGTGTTCAACCGTGTCAAGAGGTAGCATATGATCATGAGCCAATGATAGTGAAGGAAGAAGTCCAGGGTGCATTGAAAGCATTGGCAAAAAAACTGGACACTGGAAACTGATGGACTATGAATTGAAATCTTTCAACAAACTAATAATGCAGTATTGGAGGTACTGACTCGTCTATGCCCAAGAAATGTGGCCGTGGTATCTTCAATAACCTCATATGCAAGTAAAAGTTGAACAGTGACTAAGGAAGACTGTAGGAGAATTGATGCATTTGAGTTATGGTGTTGAAGGTGAATATTGAAAGTACCAAGGACCTCCAAAAGAACAAACCAATGTGTTGGAAGAAGTACAAGAATGCTCCTTGGAGGCCAGGATGGCCAGACTTTGTCTCTCATACTTCAGACATATTATCAGGAGGGACTAGTCCATGGAGAAGAATGTCATGTTTTGTAAAGTGGCGGGTCAGAGAAGACAAGGAAGACCACTAATGAGATGCACAGTGGCAACAGCGATGGGCTTAAACAGCAAAGATGGTGAGGTTGGCTCTGCACCAGGCAGTGTTTGATTCTGTTGTACATCGGTACTGACTCCATGGCTCCTAACCACCACCACCACAACAGACTTGACCGCAGACACTGTTTGCTGCATCTGGCCTCCAACAAGAACCTCAGCTGTGCTGCCACATGACAGATGTGGCTCACACACATATGAGTTCACAGACCTGAATGAGGAGTGACCTAGGGTATAGGAAGCCCAGGGGATGTACCTAGGGAAGGCTAGCTGGATTAGGATTGCAGCCCAGGGCAATCTGCTTCCAAAGCCCAGGAGCTGAGACTGCTTGGTGGACAGAACCCATAGAGAAGCCTGGATGTGGCCTGGCCTTCTGGCATGGTCCAGCCACATGATTGTCTTAAATTTTCATCATGTTTGTAGATGATTTTGCCCTACCCTTTTCTTCTCGGCCAAATGTCCTAGACCACAGTCTTCTCCCTGGTGCGTGGTGGGTTGGTAGGAGCAAGGGCTTTCTCTCAGAGCCCTAAGCTTCTGGGGCAGTGCTGTAGAGTCCCAGCGAGCCTCAGAGTCCTCAGGGCCTTCCTTGGTCAACTGAACCCAGGGGCTCAGATCTGGAATGGCCTGCCATTCAGGATCCATCTGGGACTCTCCACACTGCTCGATAAATATGAAATGCTCTATAGATATGAAACCAGGCGCCCATTTCCTCTGCTAATTCTTCCTTGGTGACCTAGGGTTAGTGGAATGGAGCAGTTCCAGGTTAGGGGCCCCTCACTAAGGACCTGCGATCCATAGACAGGCCCTGGACTCCACCATGAATCTCTGAGAGGCCTGGTGATGTCCCCTGACTTACATAGTGAGGGAACTGGGGTCCAGCAGGCTTTAGTGTCTCACCTGAACCTACAGTGAATTCTGGGAGGCCCATGTCTGGTCTGTGTGATGCCAAAGCCTTCATGTTTTCCCCACCACACTACCCATCTTCTCTGCTCCATCCAGCTATTTTTAATGCCCACCTTTTGGTTGTTACTGGAAGCTGCAGACCCAATGATCTTCCCCTTCCTGTCCAGTCTCCCCTGCCCAGTAGCCATTAGCCATGTGTGGACATTTCCATTTAAATGATTAAATAAAAATGCAATTTCTTGGTCACCTCTCAGATGCTGAGCAGGCACATGGGCCCTGGAACACAACATTGCAGGAAGTTGTGTTGAACTGGGCTCTGGAACGTGTCCTGAGCTCTCATAGGACATGTCACTGCTGACTCTACCAGCCACCATCCATCTCGGGAGTGCTGGGACCAGCACCAAGTTGGTAATTCGACTGAATTCCTGGGGAGCTCTCCCATACTCCCTTTCCCAGTGGCCTTGCTCACCTAGCTCGGGTGGTTGGGTTTCCCGGCAGGCCTTATCAGCCCAGCAGTGGGAGGGCAGGCCCAGGGTTGCCTACTGCCTGCTGTCCCACCCACATTCCCCTAGCTGGTCCTGCCTGATGGGGCATCTGCAGACTGACTTCCCTATGTCACAGTTTTGGTCAACCAGGCAGACCCAGATGCTCCAGCCCACTCGCCCCTCTGGGGCCCTGCCCAGTGCCCAGCCCACTGCTCAACTGTGTGTACTCCATACACACAACCTCACCTTCTACTCAGGCCATTCCCTTCACCTACACTGAGCCTCTCAAGACCCATCACCTCCTGAGGGGCAGCTCCGTCCTCAGTGTCCACCTGTAGTTCTGTTTGTGACATTCAGCGCTCACTCGTTGGCTCATCCTGTCCCCTGAGCACCTAGCAAATCTCCCCTGAGTGCCTACTGTGTTCCCCATCAGTGCTGGGTTCTGGAGAAATAGGAACAGACCAAAGGCCGGTCTGAATACTTTATGTTGATAGAGAGGCTGCTGGTGTGCAGCCAGAGATGGAAGTGGCCAGCTGGGAAGGTCAGGACAGACTTCCCTGGGATGGGATGCTGAGGCCAGAGGGACCAGTGATGAGGCTAGACTGAAGGTGAGTCAGCGGGCTATGTGGCTTGAAGAGGGGACTGGAATGGCATGGAGGCAACAGGAGAGAGAATGTAGGCACAGCTGGCAAGAGAAGAGTTTTAGCTTCAGGGAGTGCATGTCTGATTGGAGACGTTGTATAGGTGTCCTATGTCCATGCCAGACCCCCACCCTAGGGGCACAGCCAGATCTAAATCATTAGTTCTAGGCTCTAGAGCCCAGCACACAATAGGTACTTAGGAGATTGTACGGACTGTGAGCAATGTTGACTGAGTCCCGTATGTGAGGGCCTGATGTGCGGGCTCCAGGAGGTGTCAGGGCACCCTTTCTTCCCTGTAGACTAGGATGGAGTCCCCGAGATATGACAGGCCAGATGGCCAGGCCAAAGAGGATGTAGGGACCCCAGGCAACTCCCAGAGTTTGTTGTATTCACTTCCCCTCATCCTGCACACCTTCACTGAGCATGCTCGGTCAGGGAGACCCCCCAGCCAGGCTGATATGAAGACTGCGTCTGTGGAGGTCCATCTTTTCTTTGCTAGAAAGATAGTATTTTAACTGGTTGTTAAAATACTGCCCAATTTTTGTATCCCGAAGCCCCTGCCCCCAGGGCTGTGAGCCCATGTGATGGACACGTCAGCCTCTGGCTTGGCACGTGATCTCTAGCGGCCTACACTAGGGTCAGGACAGTTTTGGTGTCCTCCCTGTCTGTGCATTATGTGGTGACCTTATTGTGTTATCTCTTGTGTCCAGTCACTGCCATGTTCGGCAGTCTTGCTGAGGGCCCTGTCCAGTGTGTGGGTGTCAGGCAGGTACCACCCCCGTGTGCCTAGCACAGTGCTGAGCTCCCCCTGAGACCAGCTGAGATACTGTCACTCAACTCAAGCCCGTTCCCTCCCCTTCTCCTGCAGGGCAGCATGCGCACCAGTCACATCCAGCCGGAGACCCAGGCACTGTGGAGCCCCCGCCCGCAGCCACTGTCTCGGAGCTCTTTCAGCCTGCTGGGTGAAGGCCGTCAGCAGAGACCAGAGCTCCGAAAAAGTGCCAGCAGCACTGTGTGGCAGACCCAGCGGGGGGAGGCCAGCACCGTCCCCCAGGTCCCAGAGGAAGACGGATACCAGGCGGAGAGCACGGCGCAGGGGCTGGCTGCCAGCCCCCGACCACAGCCCAAAGCCGTGGCCCATTGGCGCAGCAGCACCGTGGGCAATGTGTCTGCCATGGGCAGTGGGGACCTGTGTTGCCTGCAGGCTCCCAACGCCACTGCCATGAAGAGGAGCCACTCGGACCTGGCCCGAAGCACCCAGACTCGGGGGCATGGTAGAGTTCGGAAGGCCAGCCTCAGCTGCTCAGCCCTTGGTGGCTCACCCATTCCAAGGGCCCCACTGCCACCTGGCAACACTTCTGGCCTGGAAAGGGATCAGGGTCCGGAAGATGAGGTGGCCCCCAGAACTGCTGGGACCTCAGACTCAGCCTGGACCCTGGGGGAGAGTCAGGTATGGGCATCACCACTCGATCTGGATGGCACAACTGCCAACAGCAGCAGCCCGGAGGCTGGGCCCAAAGCCACTGGACAGCTGGCCACCACTTCCTGCCGTGCTCTGCCCCCAGCAGCTGCCCTGTGCAGCATGAGGGAGGTGGGGGCCACAGAGCTCCTGATGTTTCCCAAGCTGGTGGCATCAGTGAGTGAGTCTGGACTACAGGCTCAGCATGGACTCAAGCTCCATTGCAGACCACCTGGGGGGCTACGTGGGCACTCCCAGTGCTGTGCCCACCCTTGGGGTCCCAGTGGGTTAACCACAGAGCCTGACACCAAGACCAAGGATATGTGGACCATGACTTCAGCCAGTGACTTGGCCCCTTCATCAGCCCAGGATGCTGCAGTGCACACAGCCCCCAGGGCAGTCTGCAAGGCTGTGGCCACATGCCACCCCCTGGAAGCCTCCGTGGCCTTGCACATGTTCCCAGAGGGGACTGTGGGGCCCAGCCTGGACGAGGCAGCGTCCCCAGTGCACAACGTGCGGTGGGATGCTGAGGGCATGACGTGGGAGGTATACGGGGCCGCCGTGGATCCTGAGGTGTTGGATGTGGCCATCCAGAAGCACCTGGACATGCAGTTTGAGCAGCTGCAGCGGGCACCCACCAGCAAGGACAGCCTGTCTGTGGAGGGCCGCAGAGGCCCCCTGCGAGCCGTCATGCAGTCCCTGTGGCAGCCCAGCTGCTGCGGCTGCTCCAGTGCAGCCCCTGAGTGAGGCACTGCAGACCTGGCACTGGCCACAGGCAACAAGTGGGGCTGCCCGCTACACACAGTGGGACTGCGGTTAAGGGTTTCATTTCCCAGAGTCCCCACCACACATCTTGCACTCTGGACTTTGGAGTGGTGCATCGACACTGTGCAGAAGCGGCCTCTTGATTTGTCTGTGAAAGAATCCAACTTCTATTGTGTCTGCCCTCAGAACTCTGCCAGAGGTTCCCTGGGGCTCCTGGTGGCTTGAACCTTATGGTTGTACATGGACTGCCCGGCTCTGTCCTTGTAATGTGCAGGGCCTCCTGTGTACCACACACTGTCCTGCTCACCTTACCATGCTGGGTGAGGCCTGTTTTATAAAGGACATTGAAGATGTGTGCCCATGCTTGTCTGGTGGCACTGAGATGCAAAGCCAGGACTGGCTGGAACTAGTTCATCTTCCTGTAGCATACTACTGCTCCTCAAGCTTGTAGACAAAGAAGCCTTCTTGAGTCTGGCTTCCAAGGGAAACGAGGCAGGCTGTCCAAGCCCTTGCAGAGCTCATAGTCTGTGGGAAAACCCATGTATTTAAGGGTGATGAGTGCTACACAAGAGCCCTCCCAGGCTCCAGAGGGAGTACTTCTTAGCTCACCAAGTGGCCACGAGGAAGGGGAGAACAGGCTCTCAGCTGCCCTCAAATATGCACCTTTATCTCTTCATTTTTCCAGCCAAAATGTAGTTCTTAGAAAGAAGGAAGTCAAGAATGGC